>NC_027753.1:2808418-2820656 GCF_000695525.1 Brassica oleracea var. oleracea | reverse complement strand
TGATATGTTCTCGGCTTATATGACTTGTATGGCATGAATCGAGCATCTTTCCAGAGACAATTTTTAAGCCAACTGGAAGTGCTAGACAGAAATTTCGAATTTTTTTTGTAGTGCGCTCTCGTCCTTGTGTTGGACGTTCGAAGATCAAAAGAGTGATCAAGTTGTGTTTGTTTAAGACGGCTGATGTATTCGTCGGGGCCAATCGACGAACGGAGTGTAAGGTTTTTGTGGTCGCGTTCGGACAATTTGTTCGTATCGTAGTACAAAGGCACTACCCAATCTTTGTAAATCTCCATCGCATACTGCTTCCGGAATATATCCACCAAGTTGTGGAGTCCGAAATCCGCACTGTCGATTTCCGTTTAAATAAGGAAACTAGGAAAACCCTAATTTCCCAGAGGTCTCGGATATCTGCTAATACCACACGCCAAGCAATCAGAACACAAGAATAACAACGATAAAGTATAAGAAATTGAAAAGAGAGCAAAGTAGATCTTATTCCGAATTCGCGTTTGAGCGTTACAACAAGGTAAGAGCCTGGGCTACGATAGCTGTCGGCGAGATTCCTTGTTCTAAAACCCTAAGACGGCAATAACCTAGTTGAGTCGCAGCTCGAATAACAAAAACGGAAATATGCCTAATTGCTCTAAGTGCTAAGTTTGCTCTGAGAAAAGTCCTCTTCCATGCCTCTCGCCTAGGACTCCTTATATACTGGCTCGTAGGTCGGTTTACGCTTTTCCTCTTCTGCCCTTAAGCCGCCATAGCATAAAAATGGAGATATTCCATTTTTTCCGATCTGCGTAATTATCTTCAAAATTTCATATTTATCCGCGGAAACTTGACTTTTATCTTTCCTTGCGAACCAGGCGTAAACCGTCATGTGGCTTACGGGCTGTTGGTTTAGAAATCATAAGTTGGGCCTCGAGTCATGTCTTAGTTCCCTTTGGGCCGCCTTCTGACTCGAAGCGTTTCTTACGGCTTCTTTCTATAAAGAGTGAACTTTCCGCGGTTTTTACCGTAATTTTTGATCGATGACTTAGAATAGCGGGAAACATGAAATGGGTTCGCTACGGTCTTTGGGAGATAGCATCGCAGGGTAGACGAGAATGCATGGACTAATGTCGTATCGACGTTTCGGAAGAGCTCGGTCGCTACGTAGCGATCGAGCGGAACAAACGCTCGGTTGGTACGTAGCAACCGAGCTTCGGCTCGAGCTCGGTCGCTACGTAGCGACCGAGCGGAATGGAAGCTCGGTCGCTACGTAGCGACCGAGCTTTGGCTCGAGCTCGGTCGCTACGTAGCGACCGAGCGGAACACGCGTTCGGTCGCTGCTAGCGACCCTTTTCGAGCTCTTGTCCGATGCCTCGTGTTTCCTCCGCAAAGCTTTTCGTAAAGAAGAATCTATTTCGAAAAAGTATTTGTCGAAGAAGGTTTTTCGTTTTCTTCTTCGGGCGTTTTGATCTTTAACTTCGTCGTATCCATAACCGGTCTGGGCATGTTTCCGATGGCTTATGCTTCATCTAAATAGAATTCGAACGAAGCTTTATCTCGGGAATATACGTTGTGATGTTCTCTTGACCGAGCATGATTTGTTGCGAAAAGACATACTTGTATTTTGCGGGGATTTGGACGTTAACTTCGTCGCAACCGTTTTCGACCCCAACAATCTTTTACCTTGGAGACAGTCCTATAACCTGGTGTTCTCAAAAACAAGAGATTGTGGTATCATCTTGTGAGGCAGAGTTTATGGCCGCTACAGAAGCTGCGAAGCAAGCCATATGGCTCCAGGAGCTGTTAAGTGAAGTCGTGGGTGATGGTTGCAAGAGAGTGGTTATACGGGTTGATAATAAGTCTGTGATTGCACTTATTAAGAACCATGTTTTTCATGGTCGAAGCAAACACATCCACAGGAGGTTTCACTTCATATGTGAGTGCGTTGAAAACGATCAAGTCGAGGTTGAACACGTCCCAGGAAATGAGCAACGAGCTGATATACTTACTAAGTCCCTTAGCCGAGTTCGTTTTGTTGATATGAGAAGACTAATTGGAATGCAAGTAGTATGTGAAGATGAAGTCAAGCTTAAGGGGGAGAATGTTGGTTTAAGCTTGGGAACTAGCTTGAACCACAAGCTATCCTAAATCTAATTGATATGCTTATCAATAGAGAAAAGGAAATATTGAAAGAATGATTACTAATAGGATTAGGGTTATCTAGTCTTATATATAGTCTTATATATATTGAAGCTTATGTTATTGTATCACCAACGAATTGTGTGAGGTGATTGAGCTTTAGTTTTTGAGTTATTTTTCTAAAGCAATACGAAAGTGAGTTTGAGAATTCGATCTTGATTTCTATAACCTCTTGTTTCACATGTATATTCTATAGAATATAGAGAGATCATTTGATGTGTGTCGTAGCCCGAGGTCGTTTCAGCAAATAGGAAATTGGATGTCACCACCAATATATATTGGTAGTTATTATGCATCAGAAAAAAATAGGCACTCCAAACAAACGACTAGAATCAGGGTATCACAGACTATGGCTTGAATAATTTTTTTGGGCTAATATTCAACCGGTTCCTGCCATACGATGATCTTTCTCTGGACATCCACCAATGTTTGCCAAGAAATCAAGGAAACTGGAACCTTCTTCTTAAAGAAAACAGGCGATGAAACAATAAATAAACATAACCAATACGACAAAGGAAAGAAACGAGTCTTTGAGATCATATATGGAAGCATTAGCAGCTTCAGTGACGACTAATACTCCTAAAGAAAAAACAAAAATTGATGAAGTAAATAGACCAGTAGTTAACAGTAATGAGCTTCTCTTACATCCATTAGTATCTAAAATGTAGTTTTTTAATCTCTAAAATGATAATATTATAACAATATATAATTATATAATTAAATTTTAATTATTTTAGAAGATTGAGTTATTGTTGAAAAGACATTAGAGGTGAATATGAAGTTTTTAAAGTTGTGAAAAGAAGATAATTTGTGATTCTTTCTCTTATTATTTTTTAATTTTTTAATTTGTTTTTAGGATAAGATATCCTCTTGCAAACTTCCGTTGAAGTTGCTCTTAATCAATGGTCATGATGTTTCGGTAGACGAATACATCACGTCTGTTAAGAGTAAACAAAAATGGCAACATAATAATTTTTATATTATTTATATTTAACTTTAACTGAAATTTCTAAAAGATAATTTTCAAAGGTTATACAAGTATAAAATTTAAGAATGATTGGTAATTATTATGTTGATCTAAATAAATAAATAAGAATAATAGCAGTTTCCAATTTAATTTTTGTTTAATAAAAGGAGGGTCAACCGAGTCTTATCACATCGAACAAATGTAGTATTTAAATTTATGATGATTGGCGGAGGCCCATAAGGCCCAAGAAGAGAGAAACTATGGAGAGTGAGCAATCACGCGAGTAGAAGAGGAAGAGAGAAGGAAATGAGAAGACGGCTCTTAACACTCTCAAGAGTAGCCCTCCTCGAGCTCGAGCTCACCAAAAGAAGAATGTCTGCAGCAACACCCATGGCGGATTTTCTCACGAAAAGTCCTTACTCTCCTCCTTCGTGGGCTTCTCATCTTCGTCCGCTTCCTTCCCACACCTTCTCCCTCGCTCACGTGAGTAGGCTACTTTAATCTCTTTTATATATATATGTCTAATCATCTCTCTTTCGTCTTCAGCGTCCTACTCCGATCCATCGATGGAACCTCCCCGGTCTCCCCAACGGCACCGAACTCTGGATCAAGGTCACTTCTACTCTAATTTTTTTTTGTTTTTCTTTGTCTCGTCTCCACTTTACTGATTTTGATTTTCTCGCAGCGAGATGACTTCACGGGGATGGAATTGAGCGGGAACAAAGTCCGGAAACTCGAGTTCCTAATGGCCGACGCCGTGGAGCAGCAAGCCGACACCGTCATCACCATCGGCGGTATCCAGAGCAACCACTGCCGCGCCACCACCGTCGCTTCTAACTACCTCAATCTCGACACTCATCTTATCCTCCGCACCTCCAAGGTCTCTTCTTTTCTTCGTATAATCTCTCATCAAAATCTCAGCTTTCACTTGACCCTGTTTTTGGGATTGCAGCTTCTTGCGGATGGAGATCCTGGGTTGGTTGGGAATCTCCTTGTTGAGCGCCTCGTTGGAGCTAACGTTCATCTCATCTCCAAGGAAGAGTATTCCTCCATTGGGAGTGAGGTACTCCCTCCCTTGCTTTCTCTTTTTGATCACTAAGTAGCTTTGATAATATGTGGGGATCACTTGTTGTTAGGCTCTCACTAGTGCCTTGAAAGAGAAGCTGGAGAAAGAAGGGAAAAAGCCTTATGTTATTCCCGTTGGTGGATCCAACTCTCTGGGAACTTGGTGAGAACATATCAAGCTTTTTTTGTAGCTTTCACAATTTGCTTTAGACTGGATAGACACTACTGAATTGCTTGATATTAATCCCTTTGTAATACTGATTCGTGTAGGGGTTATATTGAAGCAGCAAGGGAAATTGAGGAGCAGCTTAAATGTAGAACTGATGGCCTCAAGTTTGATGATATTGTGGTTGCATGTGGCAGGTTTTGCTTTTACTTCTTCTTTTCTTTCTCATTTTCTTACTTCATTCACATATATTAGTCTTCTGTTGATTGCTTTCTAGTGGTGGTACAATTGCTGGTATTTCATTGGGATCTTGGTTGGGAGCTCTTAAAGCCAAGGTATAGTTTTCAGTTTCTAGGTGCCATTACTTATGGTGGTGAAGTTGATAGATGGCTCTGTTATCTTTCATTTTCATTGTTCAGGTCCATGCTTTCTCGGTATGCGATGATCCTGATTACTTTTACGACTTTGTCCAAGGCCTTCTGGATGGACTTCAAGCTGGTGTTAACTCTCGCGATATTGTTAGCATCCACAATGTGAGTGTCACAACTTTCTTAAATACTTTCTTCTTGAGTGCACACGGTTCACTATGATTGATTCGTATGTTGTTTTGCAGGCCAAGGGAAAAGGATATGCAATGAACACTTCAGAGGAGCTTAAGTTTTTAAAGGACATAGCTAGTGCAACAAGTGTGATTCTTGATCCTGTTTACAGGTATGTTAGTCTTTCTAGTCCTTCCTTGTTCCTAGTTAAAAAGTCATGATGAGCTTGACCATTTGGGTTTTGGAGTGGTTATGTAGCGGGAAAGCTGCGTACGGTTTGATAAATGAGATGACCAAGGATCCCAAAAGTTGGGAGGGGAAGAAGATATTGTTCATACACACTGGTGGGCTTCTTGGGTTGTATGATAAAGTTGATCAAATGGCTTCTCTGATGGGAAACTGGAGCCGTATGGATGTTCAAGAATCCGTCCCAAGAAAAGAGGGTGTTGGGAAAATGTTCTAGCAGAACAAAAACCTGATTCTGTAATAATCCTGTGAAGATAAGACAGGTTGAACACTTGTTTGTGCATTTGGTCTGATAAAAACGCATCCATTCATGTGATTTCTATTCTGTGTATTATGTTTCATAGCTATCGATGATTAATAAAATGGTGGGTCCACTCTCTTTCTTTCTTATATATACGTGAAGATAATGTGAACCGCGTGATGTTCTTTTGCTGATTGGATTCAGCTCTATCTATCACTTATTATTGAAAAATTTACAATTACACCGTGCTTTTTCTGATGTCCATATCAATTGCAAATACTTTCTCCATGTAATATATTTTTTTCTATTGCAAAATCTAATTTACCCGTAAAAACTAGAATTAGTTTAGTTTCTTATTTTCTCTCTATTGTGACCCACTCTCTCTTTCTCTTTCTTATTTTCCCTCTATTGTGACCCACTCTCTTTCTCTTCTAACACTACACGTCGACGATTTGGTCTTTCTCACCGTCGCGGATCAATAATTTCAGATCTGAACATCCTTTACCCTTTTAATCTACTAATTCTATATTATAGATTCACCTAAATGCCTTTCTTTCTATTGTAGATCTAGAATATCAAAGCCCGTAATCTCCTCGAGGAACAATCCGCCATAATCACTATCTTCAAGCATGGGCTTGAACTGAGAAACGGTTAATGACAGATGTTATGTGGTCAGGGATCTCTTTTGAATGACAAAAAAAATGTCATAAATCGTGTGGTCAGCGAACATAGGTTACGTGGATAGAAATTATTAAGATTGACCACGTTTTGTTATCCACGATTGATATATATTTTTACCAAATAAAAAATTATATTTAATATATATTTGATATATATATACATATGGATATCAAAACAAAAAGAAAAAAATGTTTATTTTATAGATACATTTATATATATTTATTTATATATTGAATATGAAAGATTGATGTACAAGATATGGGGCTGTAAAAATTTTAACTAAATAAAAATATTTTTTTATAACACATAGGAAACTAAAACTAACTAAGGGTACATAACTAGCTTCTTACTTTATACCTAGCAAATAACAGAATCACGTTACTGAAAAGGCAATGTGGACATGTAAAATTTATAAAGCAAGGAAAAAGTATATCTCAGGCAAGAAGTATGTCAAATCGTTAAAACCCAAGAAAAAGTAACTCCAACCGTAAACTACCGGCGCTCTCTTCTCGCCCAAATAAAAAAAAAACGTTTGCTTATCCAATACTCTTGTGTCTATTGAAATCGTGTGGTGTGTACTTAATTACTTACTGAAGTTATCGTAAGTTTGTGTGTTTTGGCACTTATGTCTACTGAGATGTGTTTGTGGTTTTTGGTTCCTCTTCTTACAATTATTGTGTCCTTATTTCTCATAGAGATGGGATTGAATACCAGTCAAGCACACAATGAGTATCAATTAGGCTGAAAGAAACTAAAAGAGATGATAACAATTATTTCATTTAAGATTTTGTTGATTTAAAACTATATTGCAGCAATTACAAAAATTGAATTTAAACCGTATTTAACTTCATCTTATCTTTTCTTCCAAGACAAAGATCCAGCCACCAAGAACTTGCTGGGTAATGTCCCTTGCGACGGTGCTAAATACGTAATCGTCTTCCTTTGCACATCAACCTCCGTTACATACACAAACCCGGAAACATTACTTGACACGATCCGGTCTGGTTCTTGTGCATACGAGACAGCCAGAACAGAATGCAGCACATCCCGGTCATCGATATTCACATGCGTTACCTTCAACGGATCAGAAACCGGGTCAGACCCCATTGGAAGAGCTGATCTTGGAGCTTGTGGTCTACCACCAATGCGGAACACTTTCACATCGCTGATGCTAGAGGTATTAGCATACGGAGATAGTTCTTTGGACAGAACGTAGAAGTATGATAGATCCAGGATCTATCCTTAAGATAAGTAACAGAAAGGGAGGGAAGATCAGAGGAAGAGCAGAGGTAAAAGAGAAGTTAGAGAGGAAGAAGATAAGGGATTAACCCGTTTGATTATGATCGTAATTCAATAAACATTACGGTAGAGAGAGTTCCTAATAATATAAAGAAACTAAGAGCATCTTTATCCAATGATACTACAGAGATTCTTAGCGTGTGAGTTCCGCGTAGGACCCACTTTTTTTAAGAAACCGGTTATCAAAACTACCAAATAGTAGTCGGTCCTTAAGGGTTTTTTACACTGTTCGCGGACCCCACTGACACGTGACGGCTCGCGATTGGTTCGTTTTTAATTTTTTTTTCTAAATTTGAAAAAGTAAAAAAAAAAAAAAAAAATTAAGAAACCCCAAATGGGGTTTCTGGGATAATGATGGTCTAAGACTATGATTAACCCGGAGTTCTTAGAGTGGGATTTTTAGCGGAAGTTAAAAAACTATTTCTTAACTTCCAATAAGAACCGCACTCTAAAAACCCAGGGTTAGTTAACCATGCACAATTTCATATGTAAGTATTTTTGTTTTTTTTTTTCTGATTAAAAAAAAAAAATTAAAAGGCGCATCAATCGCAGGCCGTCACGTGTCAGTGGAGTCCGCGAACAGTGCAAGAATTGAAGAAAAATCGATCCTTATTGTGTGGTTTGTGTGACCGGTTTTCAAAAAAAAGTAGAACCCATACCATTAAAAATCCTCTAATATCCCCCGATAATCCTGGTCTAATAGACCTTAAACATTAATAAACGAGATAATTAAGAGGCCAATGCGAATTGACCCAAATAGATAGAATTAGTCGTATCAAAGTATTCCTGAATCCGACAACTCCTTGCTGTTTTACGGAACTCACTGTTCTTAGCAACAACTCCACCTGATTTATGAAGCTTCACGACATCAACATTACTCTTACTACTCAACACATGTTTAAGCTTGCTGTAGAGCTTCTCCTGACCCAACACAAGAACAACCGAGGCGTTGAATGTTTCAATCGCGTGGAGAAGCACCTCATCGTAACCACCCATGGTGTTGATCACCATACCAGCAGCTCGATGTTGGGTTCCTTCTAGATGGAGGAAACCCATTGGGTTTGGTTGGTGATAACTAAACTTGGAAGTTGGGCCATTGGTATTAGTCCATGAGATTATTATTGGGCCTTGGAGATTCTTAGGGTTAGTGAAACACATATATATAGTCTCTTAACCTATGGTGAGACTTACAAGAATCGAAAAGACAAAAGAGAGAAAAGAGGGAAGGAGGCATAATTTCGTCTGGGTTTGTCAAGGCAGATTTGGAGGGTCAAACGGATCCTGATCGGGCTGATATTTGGTGGGAAGCTTCTTCAGTCAGTGGGTTAAATGTTCACCGAAGGGATTTGAATTTCAACGGTTGGATCTTCTGTTGTCTGGGTTTTAGTGAAGCTGGTCGTCACAGTTCTTCAGCAGTGCTATCTTGAGTGTTTGGTAAATCCGACAGTGAGATCTTCTCTGATTGAGCTGAAATTTGGTACAGGTGTTGTTGACTGGTTTATCTTGGATTTGTACGGTGGGATTAGTCTCTGGTTGCCGGAATCCTTGTGAGCTGAGGTCGTGGTTTCTGCTGGTTTTGAAGCTTTGTGTTGCTCTCTTGTTGTTGTTGTTCTTGTGTTGGAGGTAGCTCTTTGTAGCTTGAGTCTCTGTTCTGTTCAGGGTGTTGAACAGGGAGGACGTGGTTGTACTCACATACATTTATATAGTGGATTGTTGAGTGGACTACGGTCCCGTGGTTTTTCCTTCTCACATCGAGGAGGTTTTCCACGTAAAAAGTGTTTGTCTCATTTAGTTATTGCTTATACTATATTCTGCTATCGTAGAAATATTTTCCTCACAGGTTCACACAAGGCCAGGGGAACACGAGCGTTACATTCCGCTGCGCCTCGTGCCCGCTTTCCCTGACACTCGAGACTCATAGTTCCCAAGAAATTGTCTCTCCAGCACTCTTCCAAGCTCCATCACCGTAGCTTTGTAGAGTTCAACGTTGGTACCTGGTTTAGTGTGACCGTAGTAGTACACTAAGGGCATATCTAGAGGAAACCCTACAACAGGATCAAGAGGCGTCTCTATAGGTGTAGCAGCGACAGAGCCAGGTATTGAAACCGAGCCTTGGGTAACGTCAAAGTCAACGAACGTAGGCTTCCACGCCTCTTTAGCTGCCCAGTTGATAAGCATTGCCAACGTTCTCTTTCCGGAATCCTCGGGACCTACTACAATAACCCTAGGTCCTTGTGTAGACTCTGAAGCTTGGGCAACACGTCTTCTTGCATTTAGGATTGCATGCACGTTAAGGTAGCTGACCATTGGTGTCTCGTCTGCTGTGTAGTCTGTTTCGGTTGTACCGTCCGTCTGGGCGGTTCCGTTCACGACACGGAGTTTGAGAGGCGTGTCGGAGACTTCGATCCTGAGTTCGGTTTCTCTCTCGAGTTTCACATGTTTGCTAGACGTGGAAACCGCGACGATCGTAGGGGGTGGGTTCATCGACGCACCATTGTAAGACATGTCCGGTCTTGGTGATTAAAAAAGCAAAAAGAAACTGAAAATTTTCTCTCAAAATAATATGAGTAAGAAGAAGAAGATGAAAGTGTCAATTTAGGATTTGTTATCTGTGTGTTGTTGTTGATCTGAATAAATAGGTAACGCTTTATGATGATAAAAAAGGAAGTTTGTTATAAATGATTAAGTGGATGACCCATAACCAAGACCAGAAGAGAGCCCAGTCGGCCAAGAGGTGGTTCAGAGTTGGCCAGCACAAGTTTTCTTTTCTCTGTTTTAGTAGTTTTTCTATTTCCAGTTGTATTAGGTTTTAGATACTTTCTGGAACCTTATGATTCATTAATAATACACAGAAGAATTCCTCATTCTTTTACAATACGTTATCAGCACGATAGACTTCAAAAACCCTGAGACAAAATTGAAACTCCTAAACCCTAAAAACCTAAGCCGGCGGCGATGATCCTAGACGACCTCCGTCTCGTCTCAACTCCGATCAAGCTCAGCTCCTAGGCGTTCCATGTTCGTATCCAACGTCCCCAGCCTCAGCTCAGTTTGCATCCAGCTCAGTTCAAGTCCCCGACCAGACGCAACCATCCGCGACAAGCATCAGCTCGCGATCGTTCTCGGCACCGCGACCCGACAGGAGCCGTCTTGCGTCCATCCGTCTCAGCTCGTCTCAGATCTTAGGAGGTCCGGTTCAACCCTACAGAACAAAGGTATAAAGACTAAATCTGAGAACATAATAATCAGAACCTAAAGCCCCTAAACCATCATTATGGAATCCCATGTTCTTGATCAAAACCCTAAAATCAATATAACCTAAATCGATAATCTCATAACTAGAACTAGAAATCGATTCCTTAGAACTTGTTGATTGTTTTTATTGATTGTTCCTGATCTGAATTTAAGAAACCCTAATCTGGAATCAAAACCCTAAAACCTAAAGTTTGAATCCGATTTTAATTGATCTTGTTTGAATGATTGATGATCTGAGAATTTAGGATTGATAGATTGATTGAATAATCTAATCTCGAATTTAAATTCTAAAGGCCTTGAAACCTTGATTAAATATTGATTAAACCGACAGCTTGTATTGTTTAATTTGAAACCCTAAATTTATAAATTGAATCCAATAGAAATCGAATTGGCTAAGGTTGTTTGCATGACATCTAAATCCGAATATGAATTGTATTCGTCTTGATTATCAACCAGCATATAGATTATACAAACTCGAATTGATTGCATTAATGAAAGCATATGGCCGTGTGGCCTAATATCTCTGTCTGATATCGAAACATGAATTAGGATTGTTCGCACCATGGTCAAGTAGTTTTCATATGAACGATTCTTTTGATTGAGTTATGGCCGCATAAGGCTTGATTGTAGCCGAGATTCTTGTTTGTCTTATGGTCGAAGGATCACATTATAAAACCCTAATTTCAAATGATTATGTGATCAGATGTCGAAAATCTCAAACCTAGACTACGCAGCCCTTAATCTCTCTGGAGATAACTATTTGCAATGGGCGCTAGATACAAAGATCAACCTGAGGTCAAAGGACTCGGCGATACTATCATCGAGGGCAACAATGAGAATGATAAGAATCGGTATAGGACTATAAGCATTATACGCCACCATCTCATTGAAGGTTTAAAAGATCAGTACCTTACAATGGAAAATCCACTAGACCTTTGGACCGCTTTACAACGTAGATATGATCACCAGAAAACGGTGCTACTACCAAAGGATAGATATGAGTTGAAGAATCTCAGATTCATGGACTATAAGTCTGTGGATGAATACAATTCGGTATTGTTTATGATAGTCTCAATGATGAGACTCTGTGGTGAAGAAGTAACCGAGAAAGAGTTACTGGATAAGACCTTCTCTACGTTTCATTCCACAAATGTGTTGCTGCAACAGCAGTATAGAGAGAGGGGCTTCACCACATACACTGATCTGATCTCGTGCCTACTTCTGGCCGAGGCTAATAATGAACTCCTGATGAAGAACAGTGAGATGAGACCTCCAGGATCAGCACCATTACCAGAAGCTCACAAGGCTGAACATGAAAAGAAAGATCCCAAAGAAAGCAACCACGTCTATAATGAAAGGAGATCACACGGCAGAGGCCGTGGTGGGTACAAGGGACGTGGTGGTCGTGACAACTACTCATATGGCCGAGGGTATGGAAACCACAATAACTGTGGTCGTGGTTCCAGCTATGGCCGTGGAAGAGCCACCTTCGGCCGCGGTCGAGGCGGCATATCCAAGCCGTCTTACTCGACCAAATCCGTTTGTCACAGGTGCGGGATGAGTAACCATTGGGCCAAGAATTGTAGAAC
>NC_027753.1:2801771-2808363 GCF_000695525.1 Brassica oleracea var. oleracea | reverse complement strand
AAGCCCATATGGTTCATGATAATGGGTATGATGCTGATGATGATTTCGACCATGAAAAGGATGATCTTATGGATCATGAGACATCAGATTTTCTTAAAGACTAAATTCGAATGTTGTTTGATTTGTTTTATGATTGCTTTGTGTTTCATTACTATTTTATGTTTTGAATTTATAATATGAAGTTTTATTTTAAAGTTTTATAAAAGTCTCTGAGATTATAAATCTTTTATATATAGAAATGAATGATGCGATGAGTATACTTGTGGTGGATAGTGGATCAAGTCACACAATTCTTAGAGACAAAAGATATTTCATCAATCTCACAATGCAAAATGCCAATATACATACCATTGCGGGTGTAGCCATCCTTATTGAAGGCCACAGCCAAGCATACATATTGATGCCTAAGGGCACCCATCTAGAGATAAAAAATGCCTTATATTCTCCTAGCTCTAAAAAGAGCTTATTGAGTTTCAAGGACATAAGGATAAACAGTTTCCACCTTGAAACATGGGAAGAAGGAAATAAAGAGTTCCTTAATATCATTTCGATCACCCAAGGCAATAAAAAGATCCTAGAAACCATACCTGCAATGCAAGGATCAGTATGATCGAGGCTAATGCCTGCGACAATTTCACTCTCTGGCATGACCGGCTTGGCCCTCCCGGTAATAGTATGATGCGAAAATTGATAATGAATTCTCAAGGGCACACATTCAAAGGAGTTATCCCAAACAATCTCACATGTGTAGCATGTACACAAGAGAAACTCATTACTAGGCCATCACCAGTCAAAGTGAATAAGGAAATCATAAATTTTCTGGAAAGGATTCAGAGAGATATATGTGGACCAATACACCCACCTTGTGGGACATTTAGATATTTCATGGTCCTGATTGATGCATCGACCAGATGGTCGCATGTTTGCCTACTATCCACACGAAATTTGGCATTTGCAAGGCTGCTTCATAAGACTGAGAGCACATTTTCCAGATTTTCCTTTAAAGACTATACGTCTAGACAATGCTGGTGAGTTCACGTCCCAGGCGTTTAATGAGTACTGTATGTCCATGGGGTAAGTCTGGAACACTCCGTGGCACATGTACATACACAGAACGGTTTGGCCGAGTCTTTTATTAAACGCATACAGCTGATTGCCCGACCATTAGGCATGAGGTCTAAACTCCCGGTATCAGCATGGGGACATGCAGTATTACATGCAGCAGAACTGATTCGCATCAGGCCATCTAGTGAGCATAGATATTCACCATCCCAATTACTCACGGGTCATGAGCCAGACGTGTCCCACATCAAAACATTTGGATGTGCCGTTTACGTTCCAATTGCTCCACCACAGAGAACTAAAATGGGACCACAGAGAAGGATGGGAATATATGTTGGATATGACTCTCCAACCACGGGTGATTTTTTTAAGGCCAGATACGCAGACTCACACTTTGATGAGTCCACATATCTGACCTTACGGGGAGAGAACAGTCGGTTGATAAAAGAAATAGAATGGTCTCGGCCATCAATATCTTGGCAAGATCCTCGGACTAAAGAATGTGATATGAAAGTCCAAAAGATTTTACATCTACAAAAAGCTAGCTAATCAGTTGCCAGATTCATTTGCTGACCCGAATAGAGTGACTAAGTCATACATACCGGCTTGTAATGCACCAATAAGAATAGACGTCCAGAAGGGACAAGGTCAAGTGGCTACAGAGTCTAACCAATGTTTAAAACGTGGTAGACCTATTGGTTCCAAAGATAAAAAGCCTCGGAAGTCCAAGAGAGGTGCTGGATCCGAGAGCATTAAGGAAACCTTCCATGACATTGATGAACCGGCCGTGCCGACCAAACTGGTCGAGCCGAGTGGGCCGGCCATACCGAATGAACCGGTTTAACCAATGGTACCATACAATGAGGTTCGGGATGCTGAACTTCATGGTACACCAGGTCTGGATAATCAAGAGATCTCGATCAATTATATAATGTCTGGAACACAATGAAACAGAAAAGATATCGCCGTCGATGATATATTTGCATACAAGGTAGCACTTGAGATCATGGATATTGTACAGTTTGAAACAATCAGGTCGAATGTGGTACAATAGATTATCAGAGTACCTAGTGAAAGAGGGTTATAAGAACGATCCAATAAGTCCATGTATTTTTATAAAGAAATTCGACAACAAGGGCTTTATAATCATGTCGGTATATGTGGACGACCTGAACATTATAGGAACCTCTGGAGAGATTTCCCAAACAGTTGAATGTCTAAAGAAAGAATTCGAAATAAAATACTTAGGAAAAACTAAGTTCTGTTTGGGACTGTAACTTGAGTATGTAAACAATGGAATCATTGTGCATCAGTTGGCATATACAGAAAAGATACTCAAGAGGTTTAATATGGACCAGGCTCATCTCTTGTCGAGTCCTATGGTCGTGAGGTCCATAGACCTAGAGAAGGATCCGTTCGGACCAAACTAACCGCACGAGAAAGTGCTCGGTCCAGAAATGCCTTACTTAAGTGCCATTGGAGCTTTAATGTACTTGGCTAGCCACACTAGACCAGACATTTGTTTTGCCGTGAATCTGTTATCTAGATTTAGCTCTTGTCCAACTTAGAGGCACTGGAATGGAATAAAACATTTGTTCAGATACCTTCAAGGAACAAAAGATCTCGGTTTGTTCTATACCAACCGGCCAAGAGAGAGTTTGGTTGGATATGCTGATGCAGGATACTTATTTGATCCACATAATGATAGATCTCAGACTGGATATGTTTTTATATATGGTGGAGCAGCAATATGCTGGCGTTCTACAAAACAATCCTTAGTGGCCACATCTTCTAATCATGCCGAGATAATAGCAATGTATGAAGCAAGCCGTGAGCATGTATGGTTGAGGAATATGACCGGCCACGTCCGTGTAGAGAGTGGTTTGGCCGTGGGAAAAGAAGAGCCAACAATCATCTATGAGGACAATGCAGCTTGCATAGCTCAGCTCAAAGATGGACACATTAAAGGAGATAGGACAAAACATATCTTGCCCAAATTCTTCTTCACCCACGACCTGCAGAAGGCCAAAGAAGTTCAAGTGGTTCAAGTTCGGTCCAGTGACAATTCAGTCGATCTTTTTACCAAGTCTTTGCCAACCTCAACGTTCAAGAAACTTATTTATCAGATAGGAATGCGCCAGCTGAAGGATCTTCAGTGATGCATTCATCAGGGGGAGTTTCATGCGTTGTACTCTTTTTCCTATCTATGGTTTCCATTTTTCCCACATTGGGTTTTTGGTTTTCCTATAAAGGTTTTAACGAGACAACATTAAGCATGTTACAAACCCATATGGTTATGGCATCCAAGGGGAAGTGTTATAAATCATTAAGTGGATGGCCCATAACCAAGGCCAAAAGAGAGCCCAGTCGGCCAAGCGGAGGTTCAGAGTCGGCCAGCACAAGTTTCATTTTCTCTGTTTTAGTAGTTTTCATATTTTCAGTTATATTAGGTTTTGGATACTTTTTTTTTTCTTATACTTTGTAATCTATACTAATAAAAGGGACCTTTTGAGGCTCCATAGAACCTCCACATCAGCGGAAAAAAATTCTCCCGAAAGATGACACAAGGCATTATTATTTAAAAAATAGAAAATAAATAATAAGTAAATTTGCAATATAAGGAAAAATAAATAATAAGTAAATAAACAATATAAGGAATAGAAACATTGCATTAAACAATAATAAGTAAATATACAATATAAGAAAAATAAATAATAAGTAAATATACAATTAAGAAATAAAAAAAATAAATGAAACATATATCTGAAAAATGTACAGTAGAATAAATAATAACTAAATACACAATATAAGTAATAGAAATATTATATTAAATATTTATCGTAATATTAGAATAAATAAATAAAAAAAAGAAAATATAGTATATAAGAAATAAAAATATTACATTAGATATATATCGTAATATTATCATTGATATAAAAGCAAGAAATTTATACTAATTAAATTGGCCTTTTGAGGCTCCATAGAGCGTTCAAATCAACGGATAAAGTTCTTCCAAAAGATGACACGTGGCATTATCATTTAAAACATAGAAAATAAATAATAAGTAAAATTGTAATATAAGGAAAAATAAATAATAAGTAAATAAACAATATAAGGAATATGTAATATTTCTATTTATTATATTGTATATTTACTTATTATTTATTTTTCTTATATTTTATATTTACTTATTATAATAATACGATAATGTTTAGTATAATAATTCTATTTCTTATATTGTGTATTTAGTTATTACTTTATAGATGTTTAATTTAGTTTTTTTAATTCTTAATTTTATATTTACTTAGTATAATATTATCGTATATAAAAAAAATGTAAATATAGTATATAAGAAATAAAAATATTACATTAGATATATATCGTAATATTACCATTGATATAAAAGCAAGAAATTTAGAATAAAAAAATATTAAAAATAAAAAAAGATAAACAATAAGTAAATATACAATATAAAAGTAGGAAAACTAAATTAAACATATATCAGAAAAATGTATAGCTAAATAAATAATAAGTAAATATACAATTAAGAAAAAAAAAATGAAACATATATCTGAAAAATGTACAGTAGAATAAATAATAACTAAATACACAATATAAGTAATAGAAATATTATATTAAATATTTATCGTAATATTAGAATAAATAAATATAAAAATATATAAAAAAAATGTAAATATAGTATATAAGAAATAAAAATATTACATTAGATATATATCGTAATATTATAAATATATAATATAAAAAATAATTATACATCCATCTCAAAAATGTATAGTTAAATGGAAAATGTATAGTTAAATAAATAAGAAGCAAAAATACAATATAAGACATATAAATATTATATTAAATATCTATAGTAATTTTACCATTTGATATAAAAGCAAGAAAATTAAAATAAGTAAATATATGATATAACAAAAAATAAACAATAGGTAAAATAAAATTAAAAAATTAAAAACTAAACTCAACATCTCTGTGAAAAAAATGCTTAGAAAAATAAATAATAAATAAATATACAATTTTAAAAAATAGAAATATTATATTAACCATCTATCGTAATATTAGAATAAGTAAATATATAAGATATGTAAAAATACACAGTAGTAGAAATAGATACTAATAAAAGAGACATTTTGAGACTCCATAGAGGGTTCAAATTAGCGAAAAAAACTTCGCTCAAGAGATGTGTCATAATTATTTAAAAAAATAAATAATAAATAATAAATAAATAAATAATATAAGAAATAGGAAAAAATAAATAATTAGTAAATATATTATATAAAAATAGAAATATTACATTAAATATATATCATAAATTTATCATTGATATAAAATCAAGAAATTTAGAAAATGTAAATATATAAAATAATAAAAGATAAATAGTAAGTAAATATATAATATAAAAAATAATTATACATCCATCTAGTAAATTAAACATATATCTGAAAATGTATAGTTAAATAAATAATAAGTAAAAATACAATATAAGACATAGAAATATTATATTAAATATCTATTGTAATTTTACCATTTGATATAAAAGCAAGAAAATTAGAATAAGTAAATATACAATATATAAAATGGAAATAGTAAATTAAACATATATCTGAAAATGTATAGTTAAATAAATAATAAGTGAATATACAATATAAAAATATTACACTAAACAATAATAATTAAATATACATTATAAGAAAAAATAAATAATTAGTAAACATATTATATAAAAATAGAAATATTACATTAAATATAGATCATAAATTTATCATTGATATAAAATCAAGAAATTTAGAAAATGTAAATATATAAAATAATAAAAGATAAATAGTAAGTAAATATATAATATAAAAAATAATTATACATCCATCTCAAAAATGTATAGTTAAATGGAAAATGTATAGTTAAATAAATAATAAGTAAAAATACAATATAAGACATAGAAATATTATATTAAATATCTATTGTAATTTTACCATTTGATATAAAAGCAAGAAAATTATAATAACGAAATATACAATACAAAGAAATTCCTTAAGATAGTCAGTTTAAGTTTTTGTCACAAAATAATATTAATGAGAAAAATGACCAAAAGAAGTTTTATTAAAGCGTAAAAATACATTTATACCGTAGAAATATTATACTAATAATACGATAATATTAAATGTTTAATGTAATATTTTTATTTCTTATATACTATATTTAATTATTCTAATAATACGATAATATTATACTAAGTAAATATAAAATTAAGAATTAAAAAAACTAAATTAAACATCTATAAAATAATAACTAAATATACAATATAAGAAATAGAATTATTATACTAAACATTATCGTATTATTATAATAAGTAAATATAAAATATAAGAAAAATAAATAATAAGTAAATATACAATATAATAAATAGAAATTAATATTACATTAAATATATATCGTAATATTATCATTGATATAACAGCAAGAAATTTAGAATAAACAAATATACAAAATAAGAGAAGATAAACAGTAA
>NC_027753.1:2800532-2801124 GCF_000695525.1 Brassica oleracea var. oleracea | reverse complement strand
AGCAAGAAAATGGTTCCACCATCAACTCTTGCCCTCCCAAAAACCTTTAATGGCCTTGAAGGAGATTTTTTATAACAACGAACTTTTTGTTAGGTGGATTCATTGTTGGGAAACCCACAACTTCCAAAAGCCAAACTTATTCATGGGAATTGAATTGCTTTTCATAGACTCAAATGTATTCTCACAAATTTAAATTAACCTAATCCATAATTTTATTGTTAATATTCATATTAATTCTTTCAGGATCAAACCATTACAGTTAATAACCATTCAAGCGTTTATCCCGAAACACTTCTTTCCTCGCCGAATCAGGTATTTAGTATTGTTTTTGGTTTATTAACCGGTTAGGATGGTCCTATTGTAAATATAATTTAAGTTGGTTTAGCATATATTATGTTTAAAATAACTTAAATTAAATAATAGTAATATTATGCTTAAAATATAATTTTAGAAAATTTTCAAATATAGTTTACAGAACATTATAGGTGATAAATTTAATTTATTAAATTTGTTTATTAATTAAAACTAAGCTTTTTTAAAAACATACTGAGTTATAAATATCAATGCTGGATTGGTGAGTATAACATGAAGA
>NC_027753.1:2792048-2800285 GCF_000695525.1 Brassica oleracea var. oleracea | reverse complement strand
AGAAAAAAATAAATTGTTAAACATCAATATCATCTAGGTTAAGTATACTAACAGCACAAATTCAAACATCACAAAAAAATATTTACATAAACATTATAATACAATAATTTAATCAAAAAATACAATTCAAAAAAACAATATTCAAAAGAATAGTTATATACTTAATATTTGAAAATCAAAGATATTTTTGCTAAAATTGTACTTACCTGGCCAAGGAGATCGACCATCTTTTTACGGATTGATCGATTGTTGAGCATGTGGTCGATCCGAAAATACTCTGCAGTTTATTTAAATATCTAAAACATTTATTCCAACACTCAACAGATAGTTTTGCTAAATATGATAACTAGATAGCCAACAAAATTACAAAAAAATATTTAAATAGTAAAAAATATGTTAATTTAACGTGTTAAAATTTAAAAATAAATTTTAATTATGACATGCATCTTTACATTTATATAAATATATATCATAACCTAAATATAAATAATTTAACAATTTAAATTAGAAAAAAATAAAAATTTCGGACGTAACCCGGGTTAATCCCTAGTTCCTATATAAAGGAACCTTATGATTCATTAATAATAGACAGAAGAATTCTCCGTTCTCTTACAACAAAGTTGTCTATTCATAAGAAAATTTCCTTTTTTTTATAATGAATTGTGATTTCCATTTTTTTTCCAAAGGTCACGTGTTTGTTGTCACATGAGTTTCTTGAGATTCATCTTCTTCCGGAACAATATGTATCTTCTTCTAAGTGGATTTCAATTTATGTAATCTTATTTAACTCAAAATAGTTTAACAAATTTGATGAAATAATAAAATAGTTACTTTTTCAATAAAAATATGATTCATTCAACATCATTAAATAATAGATAAATTTATATAAACATAAACTATTATTTCAAAACAAAATTTATGAATAGTAACAGACAATAGAAACTTCATGAAAATAGAAGGTTTAACTTCAGCTATAGAGAGCACTGAGCTAGGAAAAGTCCATATTTCATCTCCACATATAAATCCAGAAGCCACAATCCAGAAGCCACTGCTATTGCAAAAGCTTCAGCATTTGCAGCATCAAATTTCAGACATCCTAACAGCAATGGCTTATGGCCAAAGGAGTATAGCTTGATAGCTTAACACGTTACTGTTTAAAATTTCACTTACTTTTTATTTTTTTTTTCAATAAACGGCTATTCTATTACTCAAACTTGAGATGGTCTGGGTAACCAGATCGGAATAGAACAACCAATAAAACAAAGAGATCTATGAAAAGAACGGGCATTCCTAGCTAGCGAATCAGCAATTTCATTTTACGCCTTTGGAAAGTAGCTGATCTTGAAGTCCGGAAAACACATCTGGAGAATTTGAATGCCCTCTAGCTCAGTTGAGAAGTTTGGCCAAACTTTTAGGTCCATTAACATTGCAATCAGGTCCTTACAATCTGTCCCAAATCTCTGACAGTTCGAATGTTGAAGCATGCTTTCCATTGCCCATCTTAGCGCTTCCAGTTCCGAGTGTAGTTCTGTCTCTCGCCTCCTTAAGTTCCGTGTCCCCATTAGTTGGATATTTCCTATGCTATCCTTCAAAACTCATCCAATTCCACTGAATTGATTTGTGGAGGTCCATGAACCATCCATCATGCAAATATTACCCAAGCTTAAGGCTTGTTTTTCTTCCACAATTTGTGCATGTGGAAGAACAAGTATAGTATCCTTTGCATTGTGCCAGGCTTGACACTCACTCTCTGCATATCTGACTAGCTCCAGTGGGTGTCTATTCCTCTGAAAAGTTTATTATTCCTAGCCTTCCAAATGTACCAGATTATCCAACGATAAGGGTTTCTATCATCTTCTAGCTCCATAATACTATTCTTCCTCCAAAATAAATAGTCCATGTTGGCGTAGATACTAGTGATAGGGAAAGTTTGAGAGCTTGACGGTGTTGATGATAATGTCCATGCTTGTAAGGCCGGTGGGCATTCGAAGATCGCATGATTAACAGTTTCTTCTGGCTCTCCACATCTAGGGCAATAGTTATCACATCGTATATTGCGACGTACCAGATTCCTTGTGACTGCTACCTGCCCTGAAATTAATTGCCATATAAGATGACAAATCTTTTGTGGTGCATTCACTTTCCAAGCAAAGGCTTGAAGTTTGGTTATACGGGGCTCTAGAACTGTTTTTTCCTCATCATTTGTCAGTATATTTGTAGCTATCCAATATCCAGACTTAACTGTATATTGACCATTTTTTGTATAGCTCCAGCAAAACGTATCTCTTCGATGAGCATGGCTTATGGCCAGACTCTGAATCATCGGTATGTCCTCTTGATCTACATATTGTTCTAGTAGTCGAGAGTCCCACTCCTTTGATTCAAAATTAATAAGACTACTGACGGTCATCCTTGGATGTACTACTGGGGCCCTGGGACGAGCCGGCCTTGCTGGCGTTGAAGGAATCCATGGATCTTGCCAAACATTAATTTCATATCATGAGTGCACTTTGTTCCTGATACCCAAAAGTAATAGCGTCCTTGCCGCTATAATACTCGTCTACACATAAGATGGATTATCAACTGCGCCGATTCGCAAAGGCGAACTTAGGCGATAGTATTTTCCCCGAAGAACTCTCGCCACTAATGAATCTGGGAATTGAACAAGACGCCAAAGCTGCTTCGCTAAAAGAGCTAGGTTGAATTCATGGATCATGCGAAAACCAATTCGTCCCTCCTCTCTAGGTGCACACATCTTTTCCCATTTAGCCCAGTGGGTTCCTCGTTTTGGTGGATTTGAGCTCCACCAGAATTGTGCGATGGCACTTGCAAGGTTCTCACATATCTCTAAAGGAAGCAAGAAGCTGGACATGACATATGTCGGAAGAGCTAGCAAAATAGATTTAATTAAAACTTCTTTTCCTCCTTTTGATAGTCATCTACCAGTCCAACCATTCACTCTGTGTAGTAGTTTTTCTTTTAAGAAAGCGAAAAGCTTACACTTTGAGCCACTAATATCCTCTGAAATTCCTAAGTAGGATCCCATTCCCCCTTCGTTTTGGATACCAAGTATATCTTTAATTAGCTGTCGATCATTTCCTGAAATCCTCTTACCAAAGAGTAATGAAGATTTATCAAAGTTGATACATTGACCTGATGCTCGCCCATATTTCCTGACTACTTTCTTAACTTCTTCACATTCACGGGGCTCCGCCTTACAAAAGAAAAGGCTATCATCAGTAAAAAGAAGGTGTGATACCGAGGGGCTAGCGCGTGCAACTTGCATCCCCGTTATCTTTCCTTGGTTCTCTGCATGATTAACAAGGCTAACGAGCGCTTCCGTGCATAGAATAAATATGAAAGGAGACAGAGGATCTCCTTGACGTAAACCTCTTCCTGGGACAATATTTCCCCTTGGTTCTCCATTCATGAGAACTTTGTACTTGACCGAGGTGATGCATCTCATAATCCAGTCAATCAATATCTCTGAAAAAACTCATCTTTCGCATGACAGCCTCAATGAATGACCATTCCATCCTATCATATGCTTTACTCATATCCGTTTTTATGGTCATTCTCTTAACTCTTTCACCTGGCTTGGTTCTCAGCGCGTGGAACATCTCCTGGGCTATCATGATATTATTTGTGATCTGTCTTCCCGCAACAAAAGTTGATTGGGTTTCAGATATCCGTTGTGGAAGAACCTTCTTCAATCTTTGGCATAAGACCTTAGATATTATTTTATAGTTGACATTGCATAGACTGATTGGTCTAAACTTTGTCATCTCATTTGGCTTAGTCGTCTTAGGGATTAGGCAGATATTGGTATCATTTAGCCCTTGCGCCATTGTTCCTTCAAAAAGAAACTGATTAACCATATGGGTTAAGTCATTTTTGACAATATCCCAAAACTTCTGGTAAAAGAGGTCTATCATTCCTTCTGGCCCTGGGGCTTTTTCTGGGTGCATAGCGAAAAGCGTTAATTTAACCTCTCATTCAGTTACTAGTGCTGTTAGATCCTCATTTATTGTCCTAGTAATCGTCGTCGAGACCCCTGCTAGCGCATCAGCTATATCCTCCGGGTTAGAAGACTCAAATATTTGTCTAAAATAACTAGTAGCAATGGCTACTAATCCTTCCTCATCATCCACCACATTTCCATTTTCATCTAGGAGTTGTGTGATCATATTCCTTGCTCTTGTTTGCTTCACTAGTACATGGAAATATTTTGAGTTCCTATCACCTTCCCTTAACCAGAGAACCCTACTTTTCTGTCTCCAAAACATCTCTTATGCCTTAAGAGCAGTAGATAGTTCCTTTAGAACATATGCTATTTCCTCGGAAGTAGCATCATCATTCGAATATAGACCCTCCACCTTCTCCTTAAGCTCCTCCACTAGCTTTTCTGAATTCACATTGTTTTGTCTCCTCCATTAGCTCAAATCTTTTCGACAACTGGCAATATGTTCCATTATATTCGCTTCAGGAGGCAGATCCTCTGACTTCCATCCTTCCAGAATGACTTACCTTAGTTCCTCATTATCCAACCAGCGTTTATCAAATTTAAATTTCTTTTTTTTCTTTACTGGTTTTGTGAGAATGTTCGCTAGGACCGGACGATGATCCGAGCCCCAAAGCCTGAGATACTTAACAGTTGTATAAGGAAATTTTTCATGTCAATCCTCATTCTCCACTGCTCTATCCAATCAGCATCTAACAGTTCTCCCTCCTGATCTTTTCCCGACCCAAGAAAACATATTCCCAGTAAATGGAAATTCCAGCATGCCACAATCATTCAGCATCTGCTTGAAAGGCAAGAAAGAGCTATCAGAACGCTTTGAAAGAACTATCAGAACGCTTTAAAAGAGCAAATGAGGTGAATTATACATAAAGAATGTGGAGAAAGACTTAATATATGGGCAACAAATGTACTTAAATATTGGTTACTCAAATATAAGTCTGACTATATATATGCTAACTTTTTTGCATAATTCAAACGTAAAAACCAGTTCAAGTTGAGATGGGGCCCATAATATTGTTTTAACTCCAAACTATGAACTCAAAGATTATAAGAACACACTTCTTATTAGCTTAAGAAAATCTCTCAAAACTTAAGCTCTCACAATAATCTCTAAACTCATAAGCTATGCAACATGTTTGCATCTTCTTATATAGAGATCTCAATATCTTAAACTCACTAGGACTTATATATTACTTAGATAACTCCTAATTAATAATATATCTACACTTTCATATTTAAACTAATAATCAAGTAACTTTTCGGCCAAGCTATTATCAAGTTTATCTCCAACACATAATACCCACAAACTCATCACCGGTTGCGAATATCAGGTAAGGATCACCACTGGCTCTCATCTGATTTATACACATCCAACCATATTTTGTCATCCAAAGTAAACAAGAATCAAGATTCTTGGAAAGATAGTGATGAGTTTGTCTTCTATGAGTTTCCCATTCTTCGTAAAATTTCTTCTTATGCTTGCCTTCTTGTATCTACCCCAATAGTCAATAGTCTCTTGACCACCTCCTTGAGTCCATATACTGACAAATAAGTTAATAGTTTATCTTTTGGTTCGGCGTCTGCTAATAAGTTACAACACACTACTGTCAAACATCGGAAATGTCAATCCATCTGCAAAATAAACCAACTATTTTGTGGCTTAAGAGTTCAGAAAAAGAAGAAACTATTTGGCGGCTTCATATATGAAATGTGATTCAATCTGAAGCTTGACTTCAATGAGGTAAAGATTGAAGAGAAAGAAAGAAGATGACACACAAACAGATCAAGCAAGGATCACTTAAAGAGTTACTAGTTAAAATGCAGCTTAAAAAAAATCAAAAATCTAAACAAAACAACACTAAAATAGAGTCCAGACATTAAGGGAAATTTTTTTTAAAAGGACCAGCTTAGTCGACTTCCTCAATCTTGGGACCAGCACCGCCAGCAGCAGCAGGAGATTCATCATCAGCAGGACCACCTGCTTCACCACCAGCTCCTCCTTGATACATGTTTGCAATGATGGGGTTACACACACTCTCCAAGTCTTTCATATTGTCTTCAAACTCGTCTGCTTCAGCCGTTTGGTTACCATCAAGCCATTGAACTGCCTCCTCAACCGAATCCTCAATCTTCTTCTTGTCTGCAGCAGCAAGCTTCTCACCAATCTTGTCATCACAGATGGTGTTTCTCATGTTGTAAGCATAGTTCTCAAGAGCATTCTTGGCTTCGACCTTCTTCTTGTGCTCCTCATCCTCAGACTTGTACTTCTCCGCTTCTTGCACCATCTTCTTGATCTCGTCCTTAGACAAGCGACCCTTGTCGTTGGTGATCGTAATCTTGTTCTTTTGTCCAGTGGTATTGTCCTTGGTACTGTTTGCATCAATTTCGAAACACACTGTGATCTGAGGGACACCACGTGGAGCTGGAGGGATGCCAGAGAGCTTGAATTTTCCAAGGAGGTTGTTGTCTTGGGTCCTAGCTCTCTCACCTTCATAGACTTGGATCAACACACCTGGCTGGTTGTCAGAGCAGGTGGAGAAGACCTGCTCCGTGTTGGTCGGGATCGTTGTGCTCCTCTGGATCAAGGTGGTCATGACTCCACCGACGGTTTCAATACCAAGAGAAAGAGGATTCACGTCCAAGAGAAGAAGGTCTTGCAATTTTGCATTGCCTTCACCACTTAGAATCGCTCCCTGAACTGCTGCACCATAAGCCACAGCCTCGTCAGGGTTAATAGACTTGCAGAGCTCTTTACCGTTGAAGAAATCTTGGAGAAGCTTCTGGACTTTCGGGATACGTGTGGAACCTCCCACGAGGACAACATCATGGACAGTGCTCTTGTCCATCTTAGCATCACCAAACACTTGTCGACAGGCTCCATACACTTGCGGAAAAGATCCATGTTGAGCTCTTCGAACCTAGCACGGGTAAGCGCAGAGTAGAAATCAATGCCCTCAAAGAGAGAGTCAATCTCAATGGTAGTCTGTGCGGTTGAAGAAAGAGTCCTCTTCGCTCTCTCGCAAGCAGTCCTCAGCCTCCTCAGAGCTCTAGGGTTACCACTAATGTCCTTCTTGCTCTTCCTCTTAAACTCTTGAACAAAATGGTTAACGATCCTACTGTCGAAATCTTCCCCACTGAGATGAGTGTCTCCAGCAGTAGCCTTGACTTCAAAGATACCTTCCTCGATGGTGAGGAGAGAGACATCAAAAGTACCACCACCAAGATCAAAGATCAAGACGTTCTTCTCTCCATCACTGCTCGCCTTCTTGTCAAGACCATAGGCAAGCCAGCTTCCTTTGTGGCTTGACGCTGCAAGTCGTTGAAGTAGGCGGGAACAGTGACGACAGCGTTCTTGATGGCGACGCCAAGGTAAGCTTCAGCGATCTCACGCATCTTGATGAGAACCATGGAAGATATCTCCTCGGAGGCAAACTGTTTCTCTTCGCCTTTGTAGTTGACGAGGATCATGGGTTTGTCGGCAGGACCAGGGATGATCTTGAAAGGCCATAGTTTCATGTCGCTTTGGACAGATGAGTCACTGAATCTTCGACCAATCAGTCTCTTTGCATCTGTAACAACCAAAACAGAGTTTATTCACACATTCTAAAAAATTCAGACAAGCAATATTGTGCAACTGAGATGTGATATAAACCCTAAATATTTTAGGAAGAAAAAAAAAGAAAACCCTAAATATTTTAGCAATTGCGGTGCTTCTTCACTCCAACGATCCTAAAAATCCTACTGGAGTTGGTTTCAATTTGCGAGAAAACAGAGGATACCTTAACCCTAGCGCCGTCAACATCTGATCTCTGTTCCGGTGGAGGAGATCGTCGCAAGCTTGTGTGGGTCTTCTCCGCCACCGTCGGTATCTCGTTTCCGGTTCTCGCCTCTCTCTGTTTCGGTTCTCAGTTCGTCTCAACCTCTTTGCTTTGTGTCTCTGGATTATTCCTCCAGATCTAGCCGAAACCAAGGGAGTCCTAGGTTTCTCCGGAGCACTGACGAGGTGTGACGACCTTAGGATCTCTAAGAGACCTCGAAACGGCTCTGGTTGAATCGATTGCGCTCGGATCTGGTAGATCTGAGATCCGAGACCGCCGGATCTGTGTGATGCGTCGCTACTGTCGCCGGTCCTGCTCATTGGTCTTGCTACAGTCGCTCTCTTCTCTGGCCTGTCTCAAGGTATCCTAGAGCTTCTCCTCTCTCTTTGAGTGAAAGG
>NC_027753.1:2790376-2791948 GCF_000695525.1 Brassica oleracea var. oleracea | reverse complement strand
TGTTGCAGTCCGTTTCCCGAGAACGCACTGCGGTTAGTTATGAGGTTGACCGACCCACACCCACTTCTCTGGTCCACCGGGGAGTTGTATAAGCAAATTATTTTTTTGTCTTATGCCCTTTTCTTCTTACTGCTTCGTATATATTTTCTTTATTTATATTTTGGAATTTGGACCCTTAACTTCTTAATGTTTTTCAAATTTTTACCATCATTCAGAAAGGTAAATTATAAACCTTGTAATAGTTGATTTTGTCTTCCGTAATTTAGAAATCTATATTAACATCTGAGAAGTGAATTTGCTAACTTGTCATGCTCTCCATTATTTTAGGTTATTCATATTTTATGCACAATTATTTTAATAGATAGAATGAATCATCTATGGTTTAAGATAAATTTCTTAAGACAATCAAAATTACTCATTGTGATAATTTCTGAAAAAAGTTGGTAAAAATTTTAAAAATATTTATACTATTATTTGTGAAGTGATTTTTTTTGCTCTCGTTAAAAGTTAGAACATTTAAAGTCTTTATTACCCTTAATAAATAATTAGATTAGTTTTGTTAATATATAGTTACCCATAAATTATAAACGAATTTCATTAATTTGATAATCATCATTATCTAAAAAGATTATATATTATGTAAGCCAAAAATATTTTACATCCTAATATTTTAAAAATAAATATAAATCCTTTATATAGTTTTATGTATATATAAACGTTTTCAACTTTATTTTATGCAATAAAAGATATTTTATTAAAATAAAAAAAATTATCGTACATAAAAATTAATATTTAATTAATTATTAAATATTTCAAAAACATGAAAATAATTTACTCTAATGGTTTTTGAATTGATAATATATCTACAAGTGTTTGTAAAATTATTAAGCCGGCAAGTGCGAGCAAAACACCTAGTTTCATCTTTAAAAGAAAATGGTAGGTTCTAAGACTTTTTTATGATTAGTTCTTCTTGTTTGGATAATATGTATCTGTAAATGTCAAAATTTTAAATGTGTTAATAACTATATATTAAATATATATTATTAATTTTAATAAAAAAATTAATCCATTCTGACATTTTTTATTAAAAAAAATTGATATACCTTATCGGCTGATCTGGCCAGCCCCAAAGGAAACACACATAGTGATACAGAGTAGACTGGCTACCAAACTACATGACCCGAGTTTAGAATGCATTTCAATTAATGCTGCGGGATGGACCGATCGTCTGTTACAGTCCACAATGTTAACCGCTTGGACCGAAACTCAAGTCCGTACTGGCCAAGCCATGATAATATTTTAGTTTTTTGTATATTTTCTATTTTATACAAAAACGTTTTTAGAATTCTTTACAAAAATATTTTGGTGTAACATTATTTAGTTTATATTAGTTTGGGGAATTGGATAGCATATACATAAGGAAGACCGAAATTAATTGTATAACCATATTAAGGACTTGGCTATGATATTATGCATAATGTTTAAAAAGTGACAAAAAATACTTTTATCTCTACGCGTGAAAAAGGTTTGATGTCTAGTTCTCTTCTTCAATCAAAAGATTTCTTTCACTTT
>NC_027753.1:2785049-2786745 GCF_000695525.1 Brassica oleracea var. oleracea | reverse complement strand
GATTTCTTCTTAGGTGATGGAAGCTTTTAATGAATATGTCGTGACGATGGAAGATCATGTCGTGGCTTCTCGGAACGACAAGGAAATCGAGAGCATTGGTTTTGAGATCAAGAGGCTTTCGAAGGAGCTCCAAGCCACCAAGCAAGAAGGGAAGAAGGATGCCAAAAAGATCGAAGATTTGACTGAAGACTGGAGGAGAGTTCATCTGGAGAAAGAGGCTCTCACGTTCCAAATGGTTTCTCAAATGGCAAGAATTACGGAAATCGAGGTCGAGAGAGATCGGGACATTCGCCGCGCTTCTCGTATTGCTCGTCGCCATATCGCGGCTAAGTATCGGGAAGTTCTTGAATCTTTGAAGGATAGGTGGGCGAGCAAGAAGAAGGAAGTATCTGCTGAGATCCAGCTACAAGAGGTGACCGCCAACATCGATCTCCTGACCGAGCTCAAGGATGGGGGGCCTGACTGTGGATGCGGAGCTTGCTCGATCAAAAGGGAATGGAAGGAGACTGTGAGGATTTTGTCGCCTCCACCGCCGTGCCGGATTAGTCGATCTCCGAGCTCGATCTTCCTCAAGTCTCAGATGATTCGGTGGATCAAGTCGGGGGGTCGTCTGTCCCCGATGATTCCGTTTCTAGTTAGTTTTTTCTTCTTTTTTTTTTGTTTAATATTTTTTTGTTTTTGACGATTTTTGATCTTGATATCTTGGATATCTTTTAATGGATAAGCATAATATTTCGGAATATCCCTGTTTCCTTAGCTTTCGAAATTCTTTTTGTTCGGGTTGTTGAGATATGGTGAGGTTCCGGTCTTTATAAAGCTTTGGCTTTGCTCTAGGATTCGTCATAGTATTTCATTTAGTTTTGTTTTTTCTTGCTAAAGGAACATGACTTCGAGAAGATCCAACTCTCGCGATTTCGATAGGGTACGAACTCGAACTGGTAGTGCCAATGCGGAACGTATTAGATCCGGAGATGTGAGTGATGCGCTCACAGAAGTTCTTCGTGAGGAGACCCGACTTTTGCGGCCTTCAACCAAAGGGGCCAAATATCCTGAGGGTGAAAAATATGTTGCTTGTGTTAAGTCGAGTAGCCCAACGGGTTCGGAGGGGCGTGATCGTCCTTCGAAGAAGGCTAAAACGAATGGTTCGGACCATCGTCTTAGTGTCCCGGGTGAAGCAGCTGTTGCTAAGCCGTTTCATTGGCAGTTCTCGCATTCCAAGGATTGTCCTATTACGGAAGATCCATATAGTGTTGCTCATTTGGTGAGGCACTTCACACCCGCTGGATGTCCGCTTCCCTCTCTGCATAATATGACTGAGCGCGAGGCTTACGTAAAGATGGATGTGGTCCATTCCAAGGTCTTTCTTTTTATCGACATCCTGTCTCGTTGAGTCCTGGCTCAGAAGACGAGACCGTGGCAGCGACTCGCAAGCGACGTCGGTCATTGGAGGGTGCCTTGCCTGGTCCGTCTCATCCTAGGTTTGTTTCTGAGGTAGATGGTTCTTCGTTTACGGCCCAAAGCGACCTAATTTCCCTCGCTGGTCGCATGAGGTCTGTGGGTTGCTCGCTGGTCGCATGAGGTCTGTGGGTTGCCGTCTCCCATCTCTTGCTTCCTCAGTCGAGAGGGAAGCCTACGCCAAGGTGGTTGTGGCAAGCTCTAAGGTTTGTTTCTCGCCTTCATTCTATTTGAAAAGCTG
>NC_027753.1:2774823-2784376 GCF_000695525.1 Brassica oleracea var. oleracea | reverse complement strand
TAAGCATAATATTTCGGAATATCCCTGTTTCCTTAGCTTTCGAAATTCTTTTTGTTCGGGTTGTTGAGATATGGTGAGGTTCCGGTCTTTATAAAGCTTTGGCTTTGCTCTAGGATTCGTCATAGTATTTCATTTAGTTTTGTTTTTGCTTGCTAAAGGAACATGACTTCGAGAAGATCCAACTCTCGCGATTTCGATAGGGTACGAACTCGAACTGGTAGTGCCAATGCGGAACGTATTAGATCCGGAGATGTGAGTGATGCGCTCACAGAAGTTCTTCGTGAGGAGACCCGACTTTTGCGGCCTTCAACCAAAGGGGCCAAATATCCTGAGGGTGAAAAATATGTTGCTTGTGTTAAGTCGAGTAGCCCAACGGGTTCGGAGGGGCGTGATCGTCCTTCGAAGAAGGCTAAAACGAATGGTTCGGACCATCGTCTTAGTGTCCCGGGTGAAGCAGCTGTTGCTAAGCCGTTTCATTGGCAGTTCTCGCATTCCAAGGATTGTCCTATTACGGAAGATCCATATAGTGTTGCTCATTTGGTGAGGCACTTCACACCCGCTGGATGTCCGCTTCCCTCTCTGCATAATATGACTGAGCGCGAGGCTTACGTAAAGATGGATGTGGTCCATTCCAAGGTCTTTCTTTTTGAAATTTGATCCTTGTCGAATCTTTGGTTCGTTTTGTCTGTACTGATTTGCCATGTTTCAGGCTATGAAGGTTAACAACGAGTTTGCGGCGACTTTTGAAAAACGCCTGCAGGATGTTCCGCGCTCTGACGAACTTTACGAAATAAAGAAGGTCGTTCGCGAGCTAAAGCTCAGTCTAAAGATGGCTCAAGACTAGAAGCGTGCCAATGCTGCTCAACTGGCTGCCGCTGAAAAGCTGGGGAATCAGGCTGCTTCGCTCGAAGCTCGTCTGCGAGTTGTGAGCAACGAAAGGAAGTCGGCCCTCGAGCAAGTTTCCTTCTTGGAAGCGAAGGTTGAATCTTCTGCCAATAAGTTCTCTGACGACCTTCGCCGCGCGACTTATGATGCCAAAAAGACTATGGCGGATAGCTATCTAGATGTGCTGGTCTCTCTAAAGGAGAAATGGGAAAAGAAGAAGGCTGCAACTGATTGGGAGGCTCGTCTTCGGGAAGTCGTGGCAAATATAGATCTTTTGAAGGAGATCATGAACAACAATCTCCTGGCTTCGGATGAGTTGTTGCGGCTTCGAGCGAAGGAGGTCAAGCTTGGGTCCGAGGTCGATGTGATGGCGACTTCGGATTTCTCCGTTGGCAAGCTCGACTTGCCTCAGATTTCGGAGGATGATGCCAAAGGATTTCTTTGCTAAGGTCCCTTCCACGGCGGACGACGTGGCGAATTGCTCGGGTGATCGCTTTGAGGATGGTGAATTCAGCATCAAAGAGTAGCTTTAGGGACTTTCTTTGCTTTTCCCTCTGCTTTTTGTTGCTTTATTATTTGCTTATTTAATAAAGAAGGGATCGTGGGTCCCGATTTATTTGTTGCCATTTTTATGTTTTATGCGGGGCCGATTTTTTTGGGCCATGTGTCGATTTGTTGTAGATACTTTTATCGACAGTTTCGATGTAACAAAAGATTTTGTTAGCCAGTTTTGTCGCGCTTGTTGGCGGAGTTGGCCGCAACCGAGGACTTGATCAGGGTCCTGGTTTTTGGTCAACTATCGCAGGTATGCGATTTTCTGATATGAAAAGTCTGATGTGTTCGAATTTCTATGAACTGTATTTATTAAGATGTCGGACTCTGTTTCGTTATATATTTGTGAAAAGAAGGCAGTTTTTGATATTGTCGTGTCGTTATTCCTCGGGTGTTGCGATATGCCCACTTTGAGTTCTGTAGGTGGAAGGTGACTGGACTCGTGTCGTGAGTTGCCTACGTACCCTCGTCGAGGGATCAAGTCATAACGTAGTTCGATTATTTTCCCAGGGATAGGGTGTTGTTCGATTGTTCGTGTACGTACGTACGTCTGTCGTTAATTTTGGCTGCATGATTCAGGGTGTTGCTTGATGTATTTAAAGCTCGCGAGGACAAGAGCACTTTACCGTTGAAGAAATCTTGGAGAAGCTTCTGGACTTTCGGGATACGTGTGGAACCTCCCACGAGGACAACATCATGGACAGTGCTCTTGTCCATCTTAGCATCACCAAACACTTGTCGACAGGCTCCATACACTTGCGGAAAAGATCCATGTTGAGCTCTTCGAACCTAGCACGGGTAAGCGCAGAGTAGAAATCAATGCCCTCAAAGAGAGAGTCAATCTCAATGGTAGTCTGTGCGGTTGAAGAAAGAGTCCTCTTCGCTCTCTCGCAAGCAGTCCTCAGCCTCCTCAGAGCTCTAGGGTTACCACTAATGTCCTTCTCGCTCTTCCTCTTAAACTCTTGAACAAAATGATTAACGATCCTATTGTCGAAATCTTCCCCACTGAGATGAGTGTCTCCAGCAGTAGCCTTGACTTCAAAGATACCTTCCTCGATGGTGAGGAGAGAGACATCAAAAGTACCACCACCAAGATCAAAGATCAAGACGTTCTTCTCTCCATCACTGCTCGCCTTCGTGTCAAGACCATAGGCAATGGCTGCTGCAGTGGGCTCGTGATGATGCGCATGACGTTCAAACCAGCGATGACGCCAGCTTCCTTTGTGGCTTGACGCTGCAAGTCGTTGATGTAGGCAGGAACAGTGACGACAGCGTTCTTGATGGCGACGCCAAGGTAAGCTTCAAAGGGTGTTGCTTGATGTCCTTAAAGCTCGCGAGGTAGCATGTCTTGGAGCTCTTCTGGCTTCCTCTGATAGTTTCGACTCTTTTCGGGGTTGGAAATTTCAGGCATTGGTGATATGTCGAGGGGACTGCCTTCATGCTGTATAGCCAAGGTCTCCCAAGGATTGCGTTGAATGGGGCTAGACGGTCTATCACGATGAATTCTATGATTTTTCTGATTTTTCCAGCGGTTACCGCGAGCTCAATCGATCCGAGAGAATAGGTGGTCTCTCATGCAAAGCCGATGAGGGGAGTTCGCTCTTGCTTTAGGAGTGCTTTAGTGAATCTCATTATTTTAAACGCATCGTAGAAGAGGACATCGGCCGAGCTTCCGGTGTCGATCATTACTCGGGATAGTTCGCAGCCACCGACGTCGATTCGTATCACGAGAGCGTTGTCGAGTGGTTTATCGAGGTCTGTGGTTTCGTTTTCGTTGAAGGTGATTTCGTGATCGGAACTCGATAGGGGCTCTTTAATTCCTACGTTATTTTCGGCTCTCCGTTGGTATCCTTTGATTGAGTTGACCGAATTGCAGAACTTAGAGCCTCCGTAAATGAAGTCAATCCGTTGTTTGCCCTTGTTGTGGGACGGAAAATTCCACCTCTTAGTCAGTGCTGGTCGCGAGTGTCTTTGTCCCCCAGACAGATTGCGATTGAGAGTCTGCATTCTGACTTTTTTCTGAATTGGTTTCCCCAGCAGCTCGCGAATCTTGGTCATTTTATTCTTTCGCTTGAAGTTGGAGATTTTTACGCAAGGAGGCTTTGCGTTTGGGTTGTACTGAGTGACACGGGGAGGGGGAGTGGCTTCGTCGGAATTTTCCAATGTGCGGATCGCTACCGGGATCTCAAAGCGAATTTTCCCTTCAGTTTGACTCTTAGTTTCGTTGGTTGCGTTGTTACTTGGTCCCCACGAAATCATGTCGACTCTTTTCTTCGGAGCCGGGGGTGGAGACCTCGGTGATTCCTATTCGATTTCCCTGCCTCGTTTGTTTGTCGAGACTTTGGATTTTCGGTTGGATTTTGGAGTCACTGGTTCTTCTTCTTCCTCTCTGTTTTCCTCAGTGGTTTTCTTACTTTTGTTTTGACTGCAAAGTGCGGCTCGGCATTCTTCGGTCGCGTGGCCCTTGCGATCATGGAAGGCGCAGTACTTGCTAAGATCGTATGTTGAAGACTTTTGCGGCAAATTATTTATTGCATAAGAGTGCTGCCCTTTGGTGGTTGGTTCTTTAGGAGCAGTAGGATTTTTGGTCACGTTATTCTTGTTCTCGCTATACTGTTCCTTTAACGTTGCGACCTCCTCTTCATGGGTGGCGAAGTAAGAGGCTCGGTGTAGGGCATCGTCCAATGAAACAAGTGTTCGAACAGCCAGTTCTTCTCTAAATTTTGACGAGAACCAGACGCCATTCTTCAATGCCGCTAGGGAGACGACCTCGTTCGGGTGCGAAATCTTGGCCTTGATCTCACGGAACTTGTTTATGTACGCTCTTAGTGGTTCGAAAGGTGCTTGTTTGAGATTCCAAAGATCTGCCTTGGTAACTCTTGTCTCTATGAAGACTGAGTACTGTTTTAGGAACGTAGACACCAACTGGATAAAGTTGTCGACAAAATTTTCTTCTAGTCCAGCGAACCATTCTAGGGCGGCTCCAGTGAGGTTCTCGGCGAAGAAATGGCATTATCCGGACTCTTTTTCGTTGTCGGTGAGGTGTGCTCTTGATATCGCTAGACGGAAGGCTCGTACATGGGCTTTCGGGTTTATGTTCCCGGCGCATTCGGGGAATTTCAGTTTTCCAACGTGATGCAGTCTTACGCTGGCAATTCTGTTTGTAAACGGAGTCCTTCTTGTTTCTTCGATGACCATGTCGATATCTGGGGCAGAGCTCGTCGCCATATGCACGATCGCATGTATCCTTTTGAGCTTGGCATCATTTCTTTCGATGTAATTCTGAAATGCTTCGGTTTCGCTCGGGATCCCATAATCTTCCCTTTGGAGGTTGATGTTGACGTGGCCGTGAAGATCGTGCCTCCGAGCTTGTTCTGTTAGGTTATCGAATCCTGCTTAATGGAGTTCGATTTTCGGGGATCGATGGGTTTGGTGGTGGGATCCGAGTTCTTGGTTCCCCGTGCCTTTCAGTCGATCCGTTCTGGAATTGGATTAGTGTGCTTCGTGGGCGTTGGAGCTCCATATCGATTTCGTCTAATCCACAGTAGCTTAAGCTTCGGTGGGTCATGCCCTGCGGCGGTGGTCGTTGTGAGTTTTCTCCCGCGTAGTGTCCAGATCGAGCGCTTGGGATCTCCGGAGTTCCGAACAGAACGACATTTTGGGGGTTTGATGTACTCCTTAATGGATCGAGGGACGTTTAATTTCTTTCTTGAGCGTTCGTGGCTCGATGATCTGCGAGCTCCTTCTCAGCTTGCTCTAATCGATCAGCGATGGTCTGATTCGCAATCTTTTGACTACGAATTTTATCGATTAGGGTCGAGACCATTCCCCAAATTTTGGTCAGCTCTCCTCGAGTCTGGGCTAGAGGAGTCGGCGAAATTGGTCTAGATTGAGATCGAGTCAGATCGTCGGAGGATTGCCGATCCCCAGGGCGGTTCCAGACTCGTGCTCCGACTCGTTATAGGATCGTTGTCTGGTCGATCGAAGGGAGCGATCTTGATTCGAAGTCCCGATCGGAGGAATTTGTTGCGCCTGGGTCGTTCCGGTCGCACCGCTGGCTCCCGTTGGCCCAGATGGTACTGTTTCTGTCCCTGAGTCGGATCCCGTAGGATCGAGTCGTTGACTCTCGAGGGTGTGGTTCCGATGGCTTGGCTGGGATCCATAGTCGCGCTTAGAAAACTTAGATCGGTTTCTTAGGAAATATGTTTTTTCATTTAACTTCCCCACAGTCGGCACCAAAATGTGAAACCTAAAATCTACACTAAGTATTTGATAGTGATCGGGGTTTGATCTAGTAAAGACAAATGATATAGGCAACGATATCTTTTAAACACAACGATGTTAAATAGTTTCCAGTAGGTGAAAATGGACTTTATTGATGAATAAGATCGAATACAATGAATTGAACTAGATCGAGTGATACAAACGAGATCGGTAAAGAAAGAATCTAAAAGTGGGAAGACAACGAGATCGATGTAAGTGTGTAGCTCTCTCTAGGTTTTCAACGTGTCCTCCTCTGTTTCCACTCCTCTTCCTTTATAGTAAGTCGACTTCGAAATCTCTGTGGTAGCTCCGCGATCTCAGCTTCTTGTTGCACGATCTCCGCGACCTCGGCGACTCCTTCTCGAGCTCGTATTCTTGCTACGGGCTCCGGCCCTTTAAGGCTCATGCCTTTGATCGTGGCCCATTATGGTATTGACCAAAATTGGGTCCAACAGTCGCCTCCACTTGAACCACTTGTTATGCCTTCTCCAACAAAATGTTTTCCAATAGCAACCTCGGCGGACTATACTATATCACATATAGTATACTAAAATTTCCATCCTTATTGTCCTTATATGTCCTGTTAGCATATACATGTCACGTATATAGTACAGTCCAACACTTTCAAACCTTTTATGGTCACCACTGCTATAAGATTTATCTTATTGAATTGGAGTCCATTTTTGCGCCCTAGAAACATCTAAACATCATATATATTATAGTAGAGTGTTTTCTATCGTGTAATACACTTACAAAAAACGTTGTGTTTCCAGTTACGTGAATATAGTAAGCTAATGGTTACGGTAAAAATTTGCCACTCTCCTTATCTTTACGCGCTCGCGAGTACAAGGCGAAAAAAGTCAAGATTTGGTTCTAATTGTCATATCTCATGACTTCCACTTTACTATGGCTATATTCTTTATTTTGGGGTCTCTTATGAATATTGATCAAATTCACCCTATTAGTTTTGTATTATACCATTGGTTATGTAACATAAATTATATATATGATCTATACTCCTGCTATATAAGGGAAGTCTTCCGTTCTTCGATTAGATCCTTTTAATCTTTTTGTTTGATAGTGCATGTATTAGCATCTTTAGAAAAATCTAGTTTGAAAAATTCTTCTGGTCAGTCACAAAACATTCTGTGATGCATCCAAAACCTGTGGGATCTGAATTGAAGCCTTTGAGTGCGAGGCTGTTTGGGCTGGATCTTTGGTGATTTAGGTTCTATTGGGTCTTTTAGAGCAGGGATCTCCATCATAATTCTCCTGGGGTTGAATTTCTTCCTAGTCTTGATATGGTCCATTCTTGGACAAAAAAAAAAATATATATATATATATATATATGCATATATTTTAAGTAACCTGGGATATTTCGTGATTATGGAAGAGGCCAGACTAATCCTCAAAGCGAGGTACAGCCCACAGATGGACGTCCTCTCCGGGTACTTAAATGGATCGTAAATAATGGGCCCGTAAGCCACATGTGGAAATAATAATCTTCTTATCTTATGGATTGCCAAGAAGTACAGGCATTTAGTTCATAATCTCCTTACCCCAGAAAACATTTGAGACCCGCCCCAAGGCCCCATAATATCTCTCAAGATTTCACTCTCGTGCTAGGCCCTGCACGTAAATGTTTGCTCTAGATCAATAGTTAATCTAGAGATCAATCACTCCTACTCAAACCAATAGTTTATAGACACATAATAAGCTAGAAAATTATATATATATATATATATATATATATATATATATCTTATGTAGTTATGTTGTTTATCTTGTAATCGAAAAGTCGGTATTCCCAAAATTGTACATGAAATTTAAGAAGTTTGTCGATAGATTTGACCTTTAGAGGGGACATGTTAGGTTGCAGAAGTGAGGTCAGCTCTCTAATCATATGTTTGAACATGTTAGGGATGTTGATGAGGATGATGGAGAAGAAGACAAGGCACGTTATAGGAATCATGTTGTCCCACCTTCACTTTAATACAATCACATCGTATCATTCATCGCATTACCTCACTATGTGCGTTATACGGGGCTGTACTATTTTCTTTCATTCTATCTTCTTATTTTATATTTTGGGTTCAATGATTGGATTCTCGTATAAGTGTAAGGGCTGTCATCTAATCTTGATTCTAGTTTTCTGTTTGACTTTTTGTAAATTCTTATATTAAGCACCCATCTAATGAAAAGTTATTGATATAATGTTTGTACATTTTTTGTCACATGTTCTACTATTTTGGGGGTTAAACTCGGTTGTTATGGCTGTCAAAGTAACCAAACATGTAAACGGGATTATACTGAACCAACAAAATCTGTTTAGTTTGGTTTGATTTCCTGTAAAACTGATTTAACCAATAACAAAAAAACCAACCCAAAACTGAAATGCCATACAAGTTATATCAAACATAGACATCTAACATAGTTCTACTTAACAATGAGCTCAAGTCTAATGTCCGAGAAGGACAATTGGATAAGAGTGGAAAACATTAGACTGGGATAACTCTTAACGTAGAGTTATATCAGCTACACATCTTTTAATTAATTACATTATTACCCAGATTATATTTATTTCGTATATTAATCGAACTGGTTGTAATCTCAACGTCCTTAATTATTTTAATCGATTCATGTATGGTTTGGTAAACCGCTAAAACATATGATTAGAAACCGAAATTGTAAACCAATATCAAAAGACTTTATTTTATTTTAAACCAAATGAAAAATCGCACTGTAATTTCGATTAGATCATCACAGGGATTAACAACATCCGAATCAAAACTAATTATCGGATAAAAGTTCACTAAAATCTAACTTAAAGAAAAACAAATAAGCCGCGACCACATAAAGATAAGCAGAAAGAAGAGAGTCATGGCGGGCTAATACAAAGCTATACACGTGAAAAACGAGAGGACAACACTTTCTCATTTTTTCGTTGTAAGAAACTAATTAAGAGAGATTGTTTGAAGAGTTTGACTTGTCAAGAATTGACCACATGACGAGGACATCTTCATATCCACAAGCCATGATGTCACCTTGAAGCTCCTTCACAGTTCGTCTCTCGTGTTCTTCTCTCGCCTTCGCGTTTGCGTGGCGGGTGTGCGGCGTTTGCTGCGGTTGGTTAAAGAACGTCGCCGCTTTCTTGAATGGCGTTGCAATTGTTTTCTTCCATGAAGTCATTTTTTAAAAAGAAAAAAAGAAAGAGAAAAGAAAATGAAACTAGTTTTAACGGTGAATTGCTTCTTCCCTTTCTCGTTTGGAGTTGGATTTGGAGACGACGAGGCTTCTATGTATTTATACACCACATGTGAACACAAAAACAACCTCTTCTTAATTTCTTTTAATAAAGAATTGTAATATAATAAAAATTAGTAAACGGATTTTTTTTTTTTGAACAATATTGGAGAAAGGGAGAGAGAGTGTGGTCAATAGAGGCAAGATCCGCGATAGGAGCATTCCCATGAACCCATCAATTCGATTTCTTATCCTCCCCCACGTGATCTCTCCTTTGTTCACATAACTTACACAGTTTTACCATATTTCTCACCTGTTAAATTCAGTTCAAATTCTATTAAATCAAAATAGTACCAGTTTAACCAGTTAATATTCAATTTACATGGATGAGATTTAGCAATGCAAAAAGTTTTTCGACAACCGGGCCTCGTGGTCTGGTGGTATAGGAACCTCGGCTGAGGTGCCCGCCATCACGAGTTCGAAGCCCGGCCACAGCGGATTTAACATGGTTTCCGTTTGGCCGCCAGGACCCTCCAGTTCCGGTTGGACGCAGTGGGATAGTCGGACTTAGGTCCGGATACCTGGATTATCAAAAAAAAAAAAAAAAAAG
>NC_027753.1:2731328-2773776 GCF_000695525.1 Brassica oleracea var. oleracea | reverse complement strand
AAAAAAAAAAAAAAAAAAAAAAAAGTTTTTCGGCTCATTTGATATCACACTAGTTTTTCGTATAACTAACACATAATTCGGATAAGAATATAAGATAATGCGAAGTGTTTGGATACAACCATTCCCATTTAGTTTTTTTGGACAGTGTATAATCGAGTTGGCTATCGAAATCGTTTTTCATTTGAATACTATCGTTGACAAATAACTAGTTACAAAGATTGTAAATTATAATACATTTTACTGAGCAAAGTAATTTCCAAATTATCAAGAATAACTAAAGTAGTTTAAGTTCAATGGTCACTGGACAGAGTTTTTTTATTTGGTCAAAGGTCTTGGACAAAGTTAATTATTCATTTTCATTGGACTATAAATTACATGATGATAATAAGGCAATGAGTAAGTTTATGTTCTAGCTCATTATCAATCATTGCTCTAAGAAAAGGTGGTATTATATTGTAATAAGATATCAATGTATTCCATACTTTCTATTTGTATTTATAAAATTATTGGGATGGGTTAGATGATTAGATCCTACATGAATCTCAAAGACTTGTCTCACTCTAAACCCCAAGAAACTAAGACTAAAGAAAATTCAAAGTAGATGACTAAAGCATTACAGAATACGAAATGAAATTTGGTTCTTCTAATAGTAATAGCTCAGTAATACAGAAAAATTAGACATATTTCTTATGATGAAAATCGGTTTGACACGTTTATGGTGAAATATAATTGCTATTTCTGACCACAAACTATTAGAAGATATTTTTTCAGCTCCATAGTACTGTAGTAGATATTTTTCAAGCTTTCACTGGTAGATATGACTACGCACATGACAATAATTTGAAAGGTCAAGAATTTGCCTTTTCGGTTCTAGGTACTGACGACAATCACAAAACACTTGCATCAACTTTATATGGGTTCTCACTTTCTACAAATGTGTTTTTACAGTCTCCTTTTTCTTCATCGATCTTTGCGCTACTTCTAGATATTTTTCTTAAGGGTCTCCATCTTCACACAAGTGTAGACACAATGACACATGTACCTGGAAATGTAGTTTACTCAATTCTTCCATTCTGAATAATCCTATGATATCAATGACAACAATGTTATTGACTGTTATGACTTATGAGATGCGGACACCGACGCTAGATATTATTAGTTGATATTTAAATATTTTTCTAGTTTGTTAGCTTAATAAACCGTCTACTAACACAAATATATATGGATTCACCCAAGAGCTTTGGAGATTTTTTGTTTTGTTAATTATTTGTAACTTTAATAACAACATATTGTTTGTAGCTAAGTGAGAAATATTCCAACATCATGTAATCAAGAGAAAGAGCAAAACTCAAAAGTAAGAAAATCAAGCCTATTTGTTTGTTTTGTAATTGTTTCATTTCTAATATCAAAGTAAATCGATGGATGATCTCCAACTGATAATATAATTTTTCTTATATAGCTTTTTGGTAATTCTTAATCGATTACTCATTTTATTTCTATGTTGATTCCTATGTTCGTTTGAAGGGAGATTTCTAATGACCCTGAAAATATTAGGTTTAGAGGTTCACAAAGCTTGCTAATTCTATTATTTGTTTCCCATTAAATAATATCCGAATAATTATTTTGTGAGATATTTTTTTCCCTCGTCTAGATATATCACACACAAAATGTAAGTTAACAGTTAGAAATATATTAGTTAGTTTTTAACCCTGTTCGAAAACGCGGCCGCCTAGGCGTGACTCGGAGCTTGGCCGTGGGGAGGAGGTGCAAATCGGTGACTAAAATCGGTTGGCCGTAGAAGTCCGCATTGTCCGCGTAAATGGGAAACGCGGCCGCGTAGTTTAACTCGGTCATGAACTCGACATTAAAAATTTTGATTATTAACAATTGACAATTGCCCACTAAATCCAAAAAATGGATGCTGAACCCATAAAAAAACTTAGTTTAATATTTGTTTGGCCCAAAACTAACTCACGTTCATATACATTTGGGGATTTTCTTTTTATGAAACAAACCCTAGAAAAGTTACGACATAAACAAAAGGGGTTTTGATATGAACTCAGACGAAAATTGAGAGCTGGAGACGAAGTGAAGCTGAATCTAGTTGACAACCATCCTCTGTTCGTGAATTCAAGGTAATAATCGTCTTTCTGTTTCTTTTTTGTATATATAATTGACTCAAGATTGAAAACTCATACTTACTGTAGTTCTTGTATACACAAAAACAAAAACTCATAATCAGTTTTGGGGAAGGTTGAGTTCTGAAACTACTTAGTGTTAAAGTTTATTGTGTTTAATTTTTTTTAAGGTTCAAAAGGATGAACAACCCACCAACAGATGCAGCACCTCCTTCTCTGAAGCGAAATTCAAATGATGTGGGATGGGAATTTGGAGTCTTATGTGATCCGAGAAATTCAGACAAAGTCAAATGCAAGTTGTGTGGAAAACAGTTCACTGGTGGTGTTTTCAGGATGAAAGAACACATTGCTCATGTGAAAGGGAATGTCTCACCCTGCCCTGTTTCATCTAAAGCGGATCAAGAGAAGTGTAAGCAGGCAATTCTTGATGCAAAAGAGAAGAAGAATTTGAAAAGGAAACGTGATCAAGCATTGAGGGCAGAGGTGAACATATACAAGGACATCAATACTGAGGAACTGGAAAAAGAGTTGGGAACTCTTAAAAGTCCTCACTTCCAAGGTCCTATTGATAAGTATGCAACCTCCATTAACCCTGAAGCTTCTTTGGCGGCACAAACACGACAACAGAGTATCCATGATGCCATATCTAAGGAGAGGACACATGCAGTCCGTCAATACTGTTCTAGATGGATTTATGAGGCAAATATTGCTTTCAACGCTATTGACAACGACAGTTTCAGGATGTTTTGTGAAGCGTTGGGACAGTTTGGGCCTGGTTGGGTTCCTCCAAGTCAGTATCAGCTTAGAGAGCCATTGTTAAATGAGGAACAACAAAGGACCAAGGAAAAGTTGAAGAGTCTAGAAGAAGAATGGGATAGAGAAGGCTGCTCAGTGATGACAGATGCATGGACTGATATGAAGAGAAGAAGCATAATGAATCTGTGTGTCAACTCAAGGGGAGGTACATGTTTTCTTTCATCAAAAGACACTTCTAAGGATTCTCACACGGGTGAGTACATCTTCAAATACATTGACCAGTGGATTGAAGATATTGGAGCTGAAAAAATAGTGCAAGTGGTCACTGATAATGCTACAAACAACGTGGCAGCTGCGAAGATGCTGAAACAGAAGAGACCAAGGATATTCTGGACAGGTTGTGCTGCTCACACTTTAGATTTGATGCTTGAGGCCATTTCCAAACTTCCTGGTATTGCAAAGATAATTGATCAAGCAAAGGCTGTTACTATCTTTGTATATGCTCATCATACAACACTGTCCATGATGAGAACATATACAAAGAAAGGAGATATCGTGAGACCAGGAGCAACAAGATTTGCAACTTGCTTTTTGACTTTGCAAAGCCTATACGAGAAGAAGGCACAACTGATGAGCATGTTCGGCAGCGATGAATGGCATGACTGTAAACACTCAAAGTGTGTGAAGGGTAAAAGTACGTTTGATACAATTATGAGTCATGGCTTTTGGAGTAGTGTGACGGTTGTGTTGAGGATCTTCAGTCCTTTAGTGAAGGTTCTAAGGCTGGCTGATGGAGAGAAAGTACCTTCTCTTGGATTCATTTATGGTGAGATTGTCGAAGCTAAGAAGTCTATCAAGGAAACTTCAAATCATGTGGAGAAAAACTACCTACCTATCTTTCGGATCATTGATGAGAAAATGAAAGATAGGTTAGATTGTCCTTTGCATGTTGCTGCCTACTTCCTCAATCCTTATTATTTCTACAAAGATCCAGAAATTCTAAGTGATTTTAAGATCATGGATGGATTCATAGCTTGTGCTGAGACTTTCTATCATGGCGACTTTGAGAAACAAGATAAAGTTGTGAATCACGAGATCAATTTTTACAAGAACAAAAGTGGCTCATTTGGCAGACCTTTAGCACTGAAAGGATGTGAGATTAAGAATGACAAATTTGATCCAGGTTTGTATGTTCATATTATTTGTTTTCATTAACTTCAGATATTTATTCATCATATGTGACTGAATTGATCGTAGGGAATTGGTGGTCCACATACGGATGTGGTACACCAACTCTTCAAAAGATGGCTACAAGGATCCTTGCTTTGACGTCAAGCTCTTCCGGATGTGAAAGAAACTGGAGCTGCTTTGAAGGGGTTAGTTTATTAGTTTTTTTTCTCTAAAAATGTGATATTATTGCTGAAATTCATTACTCTTTTATTACAGATTCACACAAAAAAAAGAAACAGGCTGGATGTCAATCGCTTAAATAGCTTAGTCTATGTGCAATTCAACGCAAAGATGTTTAAGAAGCAGAAAAAAATCAGAGAGCAAAATGCTGATGTGATATTCGATGATGGTAATGAAGATACAGTGGAAGAATGGCTTGTAGGCCGTGTAGAAGAGATGGATAGTGATCTTAATTTGCTGCTTGTAACCCAAGCTCCAAGGGTGAGAGATCTATATGATGATGACTTTGAGTCTGAAGATGATGAAGAATATGTTGTGGACATGGAGTTTGAACCGGATATATATCAGCATGTTCCTCTCTTCCATGACTCACAATCTAATTAGTAAGGTTAGTAAGTCATCTTAGATCTCTGGTCATTTTTGTATCTAACATGTTGCTTCTCTTTATACGTATTGGTTGTTGTATGTCTTGTTATTTGCCATCGTTTGATTATATTATTATTGCAGGTGTATGCTACATGATCTATAACTCCTAACACATCTTTCCAATTCATGGTGATTACTTGATCTGAAGACAAATGATGAAGACCTGCAATCCTTTGTTGTATTTTTTGTGTTTTCAAGATCAAGACAATCTCTTTTTTTGTTTATCCCATGAATTGAAATTCTTTTTTGTGGTGCTTGAATCAGATGTGTACGAGAGGAAAAACGTATGTTCTTTTGTAATATTTATAAAAGCATGTATTAAAACTTTTATTATAATTTTTGTTATCTAAACATATTAAAAATATATTAAATTATGTTAAAAACTAGGCCCTGCGTACACCCCGCGTACTCTCCGATTTTCTTGTAACTCGCTAGGCCCGGACCGATTCACGCTTAGCGTAGTTCCAAACAGAGGTTTTTAATAGCAAAACGACTATAAAATTCTAAAAATAAAAATAGAAAGATGGTGCATACTGAGAGATGAGTAAATGTGTATTGTTCACAGGACCAACGGATTAGAAGTTTGAGGTGGTCAGAGTAATACGCAGAGTATCCCATGTGATCTCCACCTGTCGTCTCTCTTTCTCAACTTCCAACCTTATTAACTATGTTTTCTCTTTTATTTATTTATTTATTTATTTGGTGTATGCCAATTAAATTCATTTTCTTTCATTATGTCTTGGTTGACATTTCTATACAGTCTATATAACATATCCTAGTTTTCACTTTTCATATGGAACGGCATACAAAAATTCCAGCTTTTAGTTTCATAATATTTTAAATTTTATTGTTATCTTATTGTTTTTTTTTTGGACCAATATTGTTATCTTATTGTTACATTTAATGAGACGTGTTCTTAGTCTAGTGGCATAACATAATTTTACATACCAAAATCATCGTAATTTTTAGCTAAGCAATTCTAGCTCGAAACAACCTAAAACACTAACCTTTTGTGGCCATATGGATATGAATCTATGTTTTGATCTCACTTAGATATCCGAATAAATAATTTATCTGTGGGCTGCATTTCCATAAAAATATTAGTGTAGACTTTCCATAATTGTAAGACACCCAAGTTAATAACAAAAATATTATTTTATGTGTGTAGACTTCTATTCTCTATGAAAATATTTATGTTTTCTATATTCAAATTGCTAAAATATATGTAAATAGATGTTAAAATGTAGAAGATAAAAAGGTGGAATCTATTATATCAATTATATTTACTTATATGATTTAATATTTAAAACTAACAAATAAATAAATGAGGGTGAAATGGATGCTGACCATCCATGACATATGCCCACAATCCTCGTTTACAAATATTTTGAGTCTGCATAATGTATGTTGTTCATGTCCACTGAATGTTATCCACAGTATTTTGTCACAATATATTTTTTGTAACTTTTGTTTTCAAATTAAAAAAGTATATGAAAGTGGAAGTTAAAATATAAAGAATAAAAATATAATTTATTATATCAACATATTTATTTTTATATTTTATATTTTTTAAAAAACAAGCAAAAAATGTGGGATACATTGATAATAATAAGAACAAATAAAAATAAATAAAAATTCACTTCCCCTCCAATTATATCGTCTAAACATAAAAGTAATAATTAATTAATTATATTTATTAATTGGCTATTAACCAGACGATTTCATTATGTTATCTGAACAATGACAATTTCATCTACAATATATCAGCAAACGTGCTCTTTCAGTACATCACTACATTGTGACTTCATGTGTAAAAAACATTAAAAAAAAAGTGACATAAAAATGTCATAAAATGTCTTCCTATCTATATTACACTCGAATTTGTGTGTATACAAAAGGATAAATGACATAAAAAGGATAAATGACATGTTTTGTAATAAAACCCGTCCCATCTTTTGACTTATGTAGTTCTAGGTGATATTAAAATTGGCTTTGGGTTATTCATATGATTTTAGTCGTATACACACAACACAGACATATATGTATACTCTCTGTAAATAATTACCAGAAAAACCAAGAAGATTTCGTTTTGAATATGTGGGGAAAGTTTTTTTTTTTTTTTTGACAAAGTATATGTGGGGAAAGTTTATTTAAAATTAGAGTAAAAGGGATTCAAAGTGTGATAATCCCCTGACAATTATTTTACAAGTGGTTTTTAATTTTTGCTTATATTTCATAATCATATTCATTTTGAAAGAAAATAACGACATGGCTTAATCAAAATGATGAGATGGCTTCCATTTTATTATGACATGTAAACATTTAATGATAAAAAAAATTGATTTTTGGTAAGATTCTTAAAATAAGATAGTTATATAATCTTGGATCCATACCATAAACGTAAATTGTATTTATAATTATTATTAAATTTCTTAAAACTGATATAACTGTAAATAGAAACTTTTATTATTTTTATTTTCATCATAATTCATTATATAATTATTTTTGCAGATAAAATAGGACAACTTTGATTAAACTTTTATGAAGAGTAAAATATTTACGTCATACTTGGATCAAAAGGTATATAGATATGATTAATAGAATTTTTACTCTATTGAACTTATGTGGATTTAAATGTTATACAATAATTGTTGTGTGATGAATATTGATTTATTGCGATAAATTAAATAAATAAATTTTATAGATGTAATAAAATTTTAACAAAAAAAACTCAGAGCTATAGTTTTAAATATGTACATATATATATATAACTAATTTTTTTTGTTATTTTAACTTAATTTTACTCACCCATAAATTAAATTGAATATTTTTAAGTCAACGGAAAAATAATAAAAAATAATTATTTTTATTTTTAAAATTTATATTTATATATATAATTATTTTGAAAGATTTATTTATGCATATGGCGCAGAAAAGCAACTAATTAACATTACTTGAAGATCAAGAAATATAGTATTTTGATTATAATTTCAATCAGTGTCCAAGAAAGCTATATGGCTTGGCGTTCAGTACATTTAGCTAATATCTAATCTATTTCATTAGTAACTTCGTATATATAGGTTTTATTAGTAAATCTCTTATCGGAACAAAAAATACTTCCAATTCTCACATATAAATAAATTAGTTTTAAAGTGATCTCTTTTTATTTCTTAAGAAAATAATTTCCCTTAAAATATAAATTACTTAGTTTCATATATTAAAAAGGTATGTAATAACAATAACTATTAAAATAAGAAACTCATTACAATACCCTTTATATATAGACATAGTGCACAAGACCATGTTAATTGTTTTTTTTTTTTTTTGCTAACTTTTGGGAGCCATGTTATTGTTTAGACAATTATGAAACTATATGTTTGCTATTTTGAGTTCTATATGTTGAGTGCCCCAATTATATTTTTCATTCTATTGGTGCTCGGCAAGATTTGTATAAAGAACCAGTTATTGGTACTTTTCCTTTACTAGTTTGCATTTCTTACCATCATTTGTATCATTTATTTGTATTTTACCCTTATTTGATATTTTTATAGTTTTCTTATGAAACAAAACAAGAGAAATTTTTTAAATATAACCTACAACTTGATTTACCAATATAACCTAGTGAAGTGTTTTTGTGGTTTGAAAAGGCTTTTTGAGAAAACTTCTCAAGAAGTCTACCGTGAAATTTTTTTCCAAGAAATCTTCTGTGAAAAGACTTTCCAAAAAGTTTTTTGTGAGAAAACTTCATAGAAAATCTTCTCACGTAATTGATCTTAAAAATAATTTATAAATTTTGTAAAAACTGTTTTTATGAGGAAAAATTGAAATTATATAGTTATAAATATTTCTAAATGATGTAAACTTAGATTTACTAAAATTGAATTATTTTCAACACAAATGAGTTAATATAAGTTGTAAATCATGAATGTTTTGATTTATGGTTTGGTAACATATGTTGTATTATTTGTATTTTAAGGTTAGATTTTAGAATCTTAATTTTTTTTTTAAAGATTCAGTTAGACATATATGTGTTTTGTTTTGTAGATATTACACTTTACAAATTGGTCATATGTTTAATATGTGTTTGTCGATATTTATTTAGTTATTTGATATTAGGGTTTAGAAGATTTCTTAGAAAGTTTTGTAACATGTAATGCATTAGAAGACATTTTGGGAAGTCTTTTCGAACGACTAGTAAAAGGAGTTAGAAGACTTCTTTATGTGTACTCTTTTAGTTAATAAATTCTTTTGTAAACTTGAAAAGATGTTAATGAATTATTTTTGGTAAATATGTTCATGTCTACAATATTATTTTGCCAAAAATACTCGACATTATTGAAGTTATTGATACAATATACCAAGAAACATTTTAACATTATCAAACACAGAAGACTTATAGGAAGTATTACTTTAACGTTATCAATCACATAAAACTGCTTAAGAAAATTCTTTAAAAATAGTTAGAGAACACATTACATCTTCTCTCAGAAGACTTCTTGGCAGACTTCACGCCAATTGAGCGGGAAATTTAAGCGGAAAACATAAATTTTAAGTGAAAACTGAAATTTAAAAAGTATATATTATGATCTAAGAAGACACATTAAACCAAATGACTTGATATTCTTGAAGTTACTTAACACTTTTGAAAATTAAAAAAAAATATATCTTAGAGTTACTTAACACTCTTAAAAATAGAAATTTTACAAAAACTAACTTTGAAGACTTCTCCAAAAGACTTCTTAAAAAGTCTCCTCTCATTAACTAGAAACATTAATAAACAATAATGTTTGTAACCTCATAATTATCAACAATTAAATTATGAATTTCATTCAAGAACCTTAATATTGGCTAATACACATAAATTAATAAGAAAATCTTAATAAGTCATTTCAAATTTGGAGAAAATGAAAGTTTAATAAACTTTAATGTAGAAGACTTTTACGTAAGTCTTTTTAGAGAAGACTCCTACGTAAGTATTCTATTTAGGTCATTTTTGCAATTGCAATTTACGTAGAAAGACTTCTTAAGAATGCTACTTTACAGCAGACTTCACAAGAAATTTTTCTTTATAAATATTAGCTTATTTTTGAATTTGATTTTTTTTTCAAAAATACTTAGAAGTCTTTTCTCATAAACAGGTTAGCTTTACAATTGATCAAAGCTCTGCAACCAAAGCTCTGCAAATATTTGATTTAAAAAAAAATACTTATATAGATTTTTAACAGTCACATGAAGTCTTCTCACTGTCGTAAAAAGTCTGCGTATGTTACTTGTGCAGTTGACCATATTTAACTTTTTCAGATAAGAATTAGAAGTCTTCCATTCTAATTAATATTAAATATTTTACTATTAATTTCAGTTGTAAAATTAATCCATGCAGATTTCTAGCGACAGTGGAAAGACTTCATGTAACAGTAAAGAAGACTTCCCTTGAGACATCTTTTGATAGAAGATTTTTTGGAAAATCTTCTATTAAAAATCAAATTTCTTACAGACTTCCGTCAATTGCAAAAATAACATATTTATCTGTTTTTTTTGTTAACAAAGAATAGTTAGAAGACTTTGATAAAAAAAATACAAAAGTCAATTGCAAAACTAATCTATGCATTGAGTCTTCTCGATGGAGAAGAAGTCTTCTTCGCAAAACAGATCTGAAAAATTCAAAAAATCATTTCTAGATCTAGTGAGATTCATTTTTAGCTTCTACAAGCACACACAATTTCTTAATAAAAGTTGCACACTCGTTCTTGTCCAAAAATAATGAACTTGAGTAACTCTAATAAGCTTATAAGTTTTGAAATAAAAAAATTTAGGATTTTGGGATGAAATAAGAGATGAAGTGAAAGGGAAATGGTTTGTGTGTGTAAGAAATAAGAAATATGAAAATGAAGATGTTAATTTTAGGTGCATTTAGAGCTTGGAATTTGTTGTTCATGATGGTTGTGTATTGATGACAATGTTGTAAATAAAAGAGGAAGATGAAGATGATTGAGTAAAACAAACATTTTCGGAAAAATAATAATGATATTTTCGTGAATAATCTGAACTTGTAGAACGAATAAAAATTCTAAAAAATCATTTGACCTTTTTTGAGTCATATTTGCAAAAACTCCATTAAACAAAGATTAAAATTTAGAAATTATTAGTCCTTTAAATTTGAGATTTGACTATGTTTCTTGTTGCTATACAAATTAGCAATGTTATTGTTTTGTTTTTTTTGAAAGAACAATGTTTATTGGACGGTGAATTTGGTTGAACGGACTGTTTTATTTAATCAGTAATATTAGAGACGTTTTAAAAAAAAGGAAAAAGCCGAAAGATAGAAGAAACTAATTAGAAAATAAGAACTGATATTTGTTTGTTTGTTGAGTCTAGGACGAAGTGAAGGTTTGGTCGGTCCAAAAGTTAGGTGGTTTCTACTACCATAACTGCGGCTATCGTCCCAGGGAATCTTTCAATTCGATGCTCATTTTTATCAAAAAAAAAAAAAAATCCTCGACTTTCCACCTTTTCCTATTTTGCATCTCTACTACAAAATTTTGTAGAACATAGGCTATGTTTTCCAAACGGTTAGTACACAATAAATCTACAGTGAACTAACGACTATAAATTCATAAGATATCCGAATAGACTGGTTTGTGTTTGCTTTGTGTTTCATTTGACAGGTTTATTCACATATTAAAATGGTGTCAACTAATTAGAAACCACCACAGTTAAAAACCGTATGAGAGATTTTCTCTAATTGAAATAATTAAACCAATCAAACAATCAATTGAGTACCACTTACACAAAGCCGTATGCGAGCTTTTCCCTAATTGAAATAATTAAATAGCCAAACTGAGGTCTTCATTTAAAATTTTTTTTACCATTTTAGTACCGGAGTTTTAGGTAGTATTAGACTCTTTTTAGGTCTATACATGTTTTGGAGCAACATGGAGATTATAGAGCATTTTAGAACATAAGGATGAGGAAATTCGTAGTTGTTCGGGTAGTTAGAAGTCAAAACCAAAATTCAGGAGAAATGCCGATCGACTCAAGCCCAGAAGTCTCACATACTACCAGAATGCTCTTGGCCAATTTTATACCTAGTATTTATAGCTTTGCCATTGTTTAGGCAAAACACCACCTTGCACATCTTTACCACACCATATTACTTAGGGCTTTTATTTAGTAGCTTTTGGAAAGAAAATCAAAGACTTTTTCAAAGATATTGTATTGAAACTCCAAATATGTCTTACTTTATCTATTTATGCAATTCATTCAGTTCATCTTTATGTCTTATTTAATTATGTCTGAGTAATCATCATGTTAGATTTAGGGTTTTTTAGGGTTTTGATGAGTTAATGATATCATAGAACTGCTAGGATAATTTAAATAGGATCCTTCATAGAATTGATCTAACTGCTTGTGTTCTAAACTAGCTAACTAGAACCGTTAACTTAGGATAATAGACAATCACAAAAGTGAGTTCTTTACCTAATAATAAGTCTGATGAGCTACGTTTTTAGGTGCATGCGAGAACTGGTTTAACTAATCTAGTGAATATATCGATTAGGACGTCAACGCTTGTCTAAGGAAGTATCAATCGACACTCTATAGTGTTGATCGACACTCACTCCTTGTTCACATGTGAGAGCTGGAACGTAGGACTTAGTCATCTGACTAGACTGAAATCGAGAGCTGGATATCTTACTATTGCATTCGAGTTCTAGGACGGTTAATCACACATCCTTAGCACCTATAACTAATAATTTTTATTGCCAAAAACCCTAAATCTAGCTTTCATCCCATATATCTTACAACAAATTATTTACTTGTTTTCTGCTATTTACTGTTTTAATAATTATTTGCCTAGTTTAATCTTGATTTCTATAGTTTATTGTGTGCATACGCTCTCTGTAGATTCAATTCCTAAGTACTACAATCCGATCTCTTATTTGAGAGAGAAGGTTGATGTAGGATAATTTGAGTGATATCAACTTACATAGTTGATCATAAGTATTTCAAGTTAAAGAGAATTATGAAACAAAAATGTAAGCGATTCCATTTCCATACAATTCTCTGAATAACATGGAGTCATCTTAACTCCAACAATCAAGAGAATTTGATGGCTCTAGCTCTCGGATGCAACTGTCAACCACGTTTACAACCCATTTCTCGACCCCTATACCAGCAGGACATGCTGAACTGAGTTTCACTTGTAAACTTCCTAAAAACACGTGCCTTGTGGAGTTATATTGACTTGTTAAGGGACCACTAAATTCTGTTTGGGTATATAAACCAGTTTTCTTGTTAATTTGCTATATGAAAATTGGGCTTAGCCTACGTTTATAGATTTTATCAACACTCCAATTTTTCCTAGTGTCTTTGTCTCCTGTCAATGTGGCGACACTCTTGATTCTTCAAGAGTTTCTAAGTTGTAAATCTATATAGAGCTGGACAAAATAACCAGAACCGAAAACAAACCAGAACAGACCCAAAATAAACCGATTTTCTTTGGTTTCAGGTATAAGCCTTAATACTCGATGGTTTGAAACATTAATACCAGTGAGAATCAGTTAAGTTCCGGTTATTATCCAAAAGACCTGAAAATTTGGGTATTATATAAAATTTGGGTATTATAAACATAGTTTTAGTATTTCGTGAATACATGTTTTAATTATTCAGATTTATAAAGATATTAGATTTCGGGTATTTTTAGTTTTCTTACTGGTTTTCAAATATTTTTTTAGGATTTATGATATATTTTTAAAATTTTAGGTACTATTTCAAGTTTTCGGATAGTATTTCGGGTTTTAGGTAAAAATACCCAAACCAATCCATTTTTTCTGGAAATTTCCCAGTTATCAAAATTAAGTATCAAATCAACTCGAAACTTAAATAAAACTAATTGAAACCGAACTGAAACTCTATGAACATCTATACAGGTCCAAATTATTTAACCCGAAAGAAGCAAAACCGATCAGTTCCCTAACCCTATAAAAGTCACCTGTATATTAGACATATACACACAATCAGTGCCCGCTTAAGGCATGTGCAGACAGTGCTTTTGCACTTAGTCACTTAATTTTTGATGGTCCTATTTAAAAATTCACAATAATACAAGCAACAGTTTGGATCTAAAAAAATCTAGGACAAGGGCCCTATGTTGGATGAGACGGGCCTGCACACTTATTACACAAAATGTATACTTCATATTGAGAGCTTTGATTACAGGAGAATAAAAGAGCACATTATCCAAGTTTCTTGAAACTGAGGTTAAGGCTATGTCTACTACAATGCCAGAGGTTGAAGTGTCTACAGGGAAGGCAACAAATGGAAACACTGCAGTAAAGACTGCAATTCAGGTGAAGACTGCAACGACTGCTTCGAGTATAGTTTCTCACTTGAAGACTGCATTTTTACGAAAGTTTCGGCCTGGTTGTCATCACTATGGTATTGTTGGGCACATTAGATGAAGCAAGCTTATGGTATGAGGTGTCATGGTTCAATAGGTTATTCTTGTGAAGTTCAAGAACATGTTCGACTTGACTCTTTCGAGTTTGTTCAATGAGCTAATCATGGAGGATTAGTGCTCAAGAATATGTGGTCTAGGAGATTTGATCACTATGGAGATGGTGGAATGAGATTTAATCCTCACTTTGGAGAATATGGATCTTTATATTAGTTTTTGACCATGATGTGACTCATAGGAGGAGAATGAAGACGTGATTTTCTATCTAGAGTTGATGAATTCACATGCATAGTCAAAAAGGGGGAGATTGAAGATGTATACTATGTATCGGTTCTTGAAGAATTACATGAGAAAGTACATGTGTATATCATAGAGATGGGCTGAGTTGGAGTTTGTGTTTTGTGATGTATGTGGCCTTGTTAAGCTTGGAGAATATGTAATATATATTTATTGGAAAATTTACATTAAATGTAAATGATATTACTTGAAGAGGAAAATGAAAAGAAGTTATTCCTTATGAAAAAAAGAAAAATTACTTAAGTTATCTTTGGAAAAACTTGAGAACCAAGTTTTGGTTATATATACAAGGTGGACGTGCATGTATGAAGAAAATTATCTCTAAAAATAAGATAACTGAGAGATCTTATTTGGTGCTTGTGTGATCAAGGTTTTGGTGTCACTGCTCTGCGTTAAGTTTTGATGTAGTTGTTGATATATTTCCATAACGTTGGAAGATTAAAGCCTAGACTCATGAAAATTTTAGCTCATGGTTATGCTATTCTGAAAAACCAAAGTGTAGACTCTAGGGTAAGTTTTAGTTTAAGATTTGATTATCCTAAAAAAAAATTGTAATAAAAATGGTTATATTTTGAAGAGGTTGTGCATGAGTTACACATTAGCAGATTAGTGTAATTTGTTTACTTGTTCTAATGAATTTAAAAAAAATATATATTTATTTTTCGCACGTTACTGTGACCTCATTGAACTTACATAATATATGGTTGTTTAAATAGTTTTATCTTTTTTCACATCTATTTCATATACAATAAGTTTTATAAATGCAACTTTCGTTTGCCATTGCCATTACTTAGCTAAGAGTTCTGTATCTCGTTACACCCACCGTTCACCAAAATATACTACGTTACTTACTATAAAGAGAAAACGAGTGATATGTATTGACCGAAAAATAAAGGAAAACGAGTAATTTATCCCACTAACGGGCCTTAATTTACGGTAGCCCATTAGTTAGGCTCACCTCTCACTCTAAGTCTATTAAAAGACCGGCGAAGGATCCGAAAGTGAGACCTAGTTTGCGCATTTTATCCGTAAATTTGATTCCATCCGTTATTTATTTCGATTCGATCTGAAAAGTTCGATTATCCGTAAAGTTTTGGAGAAAATCAAATAGTAAAACTCAATATCCATTAAAAACGAAGCAAATCACAAAATACTAAAATTTTAAGAATCGCTCCGTTTTGACAACTATATAAATATAAATATGTACTGATTAAATGTAGAGTTTAAATGTGTGAGTTTATATAATTTTTATTTTAACATATGATTTAATAAATTCTATTCACATCATTACTTATAAAAGTATTAAAATTTAAAAAAAGAAAAAAAATTATCATGATATCTATAACTTTTTCTTAAATTTGTCTTTCTTATAACTAATTTTAAGAATTATAAAAATATAGTTTCATCGTTTCTTTTATTTTTTATTTTATATATCATTTAAAATATCTTAAAGAACAAATTTATCTTGATTTTTTCTAGATTATTTGTATTAACTAAAACGAAATGATATATCCTTAAGTATTCGTAAATATCCGTAAATATATACATATTTTCGGATATTTAGTTTCTGGATATCCGTATTTTTTTGGAACAAAACAAAACGAAAAATTTGATATCTATAACATTCTAAACAAATCATACACACCTCTAAAAACTTGGATATCCAATCCGTGACAAGTCATAACTCATAACTGTAACTAACATATTCACCAAAATAAGAACAATATTCGTTTGACGTCATTTCCAATGAACTATCTCCCACACGTGTCACTGGTCATCTTCACGCCTTAGGTTTCGAGATCGATGAACTATCTCCCACACGTGTCACTGGTCATCTTACCGTTTCTCTAATCTGCTGCCAGGTTCCTTTCTCCCTCTTCTTCTTGAATTTTGATCATTGACTCTTTTTGTCCACAACTTCTGAGAAATTTCAATATCTTTAAAAGCCTTTCAAGGTGCTAAACGGTGGTGTGTCTGCTTTGATCGCCGAGTCTTTAGCAAGTATGGGAGCTCACATGGCTTCCGGTTTCAAAAGGGTCGCTGGAATTCAACTCTCAATAAACCACGTAAAGAGTGCCGATCTCGGAGACCTTGTCTTGGCCCAAGCATCCCCTGTAAGCACAGGCAAAACCATTCAGGTCTGGGAAGTCAAGCTTTGGAAGTCAACACAGAGAACGGAGAAGAAAATCTTAATATCTTCCTCCAGAGTCACACTTCTATGTAACCTTCGTGTCCCAGATCACGCCAAAGATGCATCAGACCGGCTAAAATTGATCTCCAGATTGTAGATTTCAAAGCCTTCTTTTTCTCTCTGTCTATATATATGATTGTGTTTATCTTGCTACTGGCTTCTTATTGTCACTTGTATGTATCATCATCTAAACATTCACTCCTTTTGGGTGAAAATAAGCTAAAAGTGGCAAAACATAGTTAACTGTTATTGTCCCTGATATGGAAAATCTACTGGAATATCAAGTAGTTAGAAATCCCCAAATTTTTGTTACAGCTTGTGTCTCTACTCTGTACACATAGAATGTGCTTACCTGCAACATCACTTCAGACTGTAACAAGTTTTTTTTTTGGTCTAAAGATTGTAACAAGTGGAAGATATAATCTACACATATAATGTACTCAAAGTGTAGTCTTTTATTTTTTGTAACACACAAGTCAAAGTGTAGTCATTTTGGACATTTTTGAGATAAATCAAAACTGGTCCCTAGTTTAGATGTCTATCCTGCTCTTTTTCTTCAACAGCCCAAGGATCATCTCCAGAAATTTCCTAGGAAAAGTTTAACATCTCTTGACTATTCATTGAATAGTAAATGTACAAAAAAGTGGTAAACGATAGAACATATTCTACAATGATGTTTCAGAGAATATAAAAATAATTAAACTCGATTTTTTTAAAACAGCTTTCATATTAATTTTTTTTTAAACTACGATGCAGTTCGAAAAAGAAAAAAAAGAAGAAAACTAAACTAAACGAAAACCGGCTACTTGAAAACCATAGAACAAAATGAAAAAGAGACAAAAGAGCAAAGCCGCCGCCGAATAAGTGCAGAACATGTTCGAACGGGAAACGGTACTGAACGAGAGAATGTTCGGTTTTAAATGTGGGTTTAGCAAAAACGTCTTATTGATGGTCGGAAAAGCGTTTCGTCAGTTACAAGGAAAGGTAATGCGTAAAGGAAAAGCGACTGGAGCTCGAGGAGCTTTGCCGGAAAGATACAGTACGGCGAGATAATGAAGGTAAAAACCTTAATCTAGCCGCCCAGTATGTATGAGTATTTTCGGATCCCTTCTACATTGCATCCCCTCCTCTCTTTTATAGTCGACTTGGTGTTTTCCTGTGACCTAGCTTGCGTCGTCTTCATGGGCTTTTAACTCGATGGGCCGAAAAGCCCACGTTGCTTCGCGGAGTCATTTAGTCAGACTCATTTAGTCGAAATGCAGCTGACCGAAAGTTCCTTCGCGCCGCGTCGCGCCTAGAGGCCGGCGCCCCGAGCCGCCGCGTCGAACCGTCGTTACGTCCTATTCGGGCCAGGCCGTCTGTTATCCAGACCTTGAGGGATGGTTGAATCCATCCTCTACAGTAAGTCCCCCCAGTTCATCGGTGAGTGACGTTCTGTCGAACTCGATGAATTTGGAGAGTTAATGGTTTGGACGAACAGATGGATCGTCGCGAGAGCACGTTGCTTGGTCGACACATCGCGAGACACCGTCATATACTTCTCATTTTATCAGGCAGTTTAATAGAATCTTGGTCGAACCGGTTTTGTTTGGTTAGATCCGAATTTCATTTCGACCGTTGATTCGATCTGGGTTTGGGCCGGTTATCGCGAGAAGTCGAAACGACGCGTCGATTTCTTCGGGGGCTGGATACTTTTTCTAGGCCCACGTAGGCCCATGTAGATTTAATGATGACGCCTCGGGGAGATGCCTCGCTTCCCCTCTATAAATACTTGTCCACTTTTCGTTCTCTCCATTTTTCTCTGCGTTATCCAGGTACTTTCTCTCTCTTCCTCTCTGCTTCTCTCTCTAGATTGTTGTTGTTGTAGCATAGATAGCGATATGTCGTCTGGTGGGAGGTTATCTCGTAAACAGAAGGGGAAAGAGGTCGAGGCTGCATCCAGTCCAACGAGGGACCCGAGCGGGGTTGCGTCGAAGAATTCGAACAGGTCCGTCATGAAGCGATGATGGACACTCGGAATTTAGATCTGTCTCAAAGGATTTTGGTCTCCGAGTCAGCGCGCTCATATCGACAAGAAGTAGGAGGAAATCCAGCTGAGCCACAGGCCTGCGAGAGAGACGGTTCGGGTGGTGCGATGGACGGTTCCCTCGTTAACTACGTGCCGACGTGCTATTACCCTGGAGAAATTTTTGAGGAACTCTCGGCAGTAGCTCCTGAGTTCCTGCGCTCCCAGGACGTGAGTGGCCAAGCCTGGAAGAACGTTATCGAGACGCAATCGACCCTTGATAGCGTGAAGAAGCTTTTGAGGGAACGTCGCGGATTGGGGGTGACCTTTCTGATTCCTTCGAGAAGCCAGAGGCCTTGGTCGCCACCGGTTGGGTTCCAGTGCGTCTACAAATATTATTTTCAAGATGATATGAAGCTCTGGTTTCCAATCCCTCGATTAGTTACATCATACGTGAGGCGTGAGGTGCAGCGCTAAGCCAGTTTCTGTATGGCTCATGGCGTATCGCTGTTGCCTTGATGGTTATGGCTTCAGAGATCAATGTCTCTATGAGTGTTCGCGTCTTCGAGGAGTTGACATCCATCAGCTCGTTGGATGACGGCCTTTTGTCGATAAAGATGCGACCAAGCTATAACGTGATAGGGGGACATCCTAATAAGACGTTTGATTGGCAGAGGTCCTATTTCTACGTTAAGTGTAACGACTCTGCCTTCGAGGATCCTCCGGATGAAGACTACCATGTGTTGTGGAACACTCTGCTTGGTAGAATACCCTCGTTAACTCGCGTCATTTCTTCGTATACTAACCGTCTTTTATTCTCATTGTCTTTTTTCTTTACAGCCGATCACCCGACTTCTCGTGAGTATCCAGATGAATTTCTTCCGAGCGCTCGTGCTGTTGCGAGACTCGCTCAAGAACATTGGGGGAATATTTCTTGGGAAAGGGTTCACTGTTCCATCGATCGTATTTCCAGGAGTAAGTCCACTCTTTTCCTTCGATCTTCCGCGAACCTTTGCTTTTGCTTTTGTAAATGAGCTCTCTTCTGGTTTTTTTTTTATATGTCCTTCGCAGAGGACTGGAATTCGAGTTACCTTCCCTCGGCTAACAAGACTAAAAGGAGGATTTTGCTGTTCACCAAGGAAGAGCAGAAGAAGATCAACGAAGCGAGGAAAATGAGGGGCCTTCCTGATCTGAGCGCCATGATGGCGGCACAGCTTGGCCTGCCGAGTGATGAGCCATTGATACCTTCTAGCGAGATGGTGGCTACTGATGCGACCGACGCGTCTTTCCACCGTCGCGACTCCTCGCCCGGCGCTGCCGCCGCTGCCTCGAAGAAGAAGAGCAAGAAGAGGGAAATGATCGTTCTGAAGGAAGCTCTTGCAGATTCGGATAAGTTGAAGAAGACGATGGCGGCCAAGAGCAGACTCCTTCGCCGAAAGAGGGTGGAATGGCAAGCAGAGTATGATAAAATGGCTGAGAAAAGAGATCGAGTGGTCGCTCAGAGAAAGGCTCAGAAGAAGAGCTGACGCAGCTGAGGAGGAGCTTTCCATCGCTCGTTCTACTATTGAAGCTCTGGAGCTACGAAAAGTCGATCTTATGGATGAAATGGGAGTCAAGGCCGCGGAGCATAAGAAAGAATTAGACCGACTCAGGGACTCGCACATCTACGAGGTTGCGAAGGAAAGGGTGAAGGTCGAAACCGAGATGATCTCGAAGTCCAACAAACACTTTGGGAATCTCCGCGACTGGTGGGCTCGCTACGTGCCTTTCGACACAGCGCGGCTTCTGCAGAGTCAGGCATTCAGAACTAAGAAATGCCTCGAAGCTTTGAAAGCTAGTGGCCGCGACATCCCTCAAGAGACCATTGACATGTTTGCTGCCCAGGAGGAGCAGTTCGAGAGGGAAGTCACGAAACTAAACCCCGGCGAAATTCCTGAGAGTGACTTGGATCTGTCTCCACTTAGGCTCGACTCACAGTTTGTCGACATGCGAGCCTTCGCAGGCTTCGACCCGCACGGATCCAATGCACATTTGATCGATCTGAGGACCGCCGTTGCCCTTCAGAATCCTACTACTCATCCCGAGGCTTCGATTACTCCATCTCGTTCCTCGGGACATGAGGCCTCAGAGGTAATGTGCTGGCTTCCGTCGCTCAAACTGATGGCGAGGGGACGAATTTGGCGCTGGGTCAGGCTGGGACCGCTGTCTTCGAGATCTCTGATTCCTCAGCTGCTGGCCAAAAGGGCGGTCAGGATGAGGAATCGAGCAGGGGTGAGGGCGTTGAGGAGATTGACAAGGGTCAAAGCGGAGAGGCAGATGCTTCCCAGGCCAACCCTCCTGATGATCCGCTTGGGTTTCATGTGACGACTCCTCTCGTTGAAGACGACGGCGCAGATCATTCGACGAATGTGGACCCTCCAGGGCCGTCTGTTGGCAATGTTGGCGCTGCGCAAGAGCTCGCCAAATATGTTGAGGAGTGACGTTTTTGTCCTTCTCGAACTTTAAACTCTATCTTCCATTTTGTATTTTGACTTGGCCCAGAGTGGCCTTTTGTTTGCTTGAGACTCTACCTGTCTTTTTTTATTCGAAGACTTTACAAATTCTGCTTCATTTATCTTACTTCCTCAGATTCCGAGTTCTCAACCAATCGTAGAATTTCCGTTTTGAGTCTTCGAAGGATCATAAGAAAGTATAGGCTTTGAATTGAGTTTAAGGGACTTGGTAGATATTGACCGAAAGCGGTTATGTAGAGCGCGTGATTTGCGCTGTATCGAGACAATGGCATCATCGTCGTTGGCTCGTATAGATCGTGATTTTAATGGACTTGCGACCGTATGTCGCCTAGTCGTTAGTCGTTAAGTTCTTTCGCTCGTTAGTACCGTTATCCACACGTTGACTAGATATTGGTCTGAGGCGGGCAACTTAAGACCAAGAGAAATTTTTAAATGACGACGGTTCCTAATCTGATCTCAAAGTAATTCCTCAGCATTCGGTCGGCCAAACCTTACTTAGTAAATTATGAAATGGACAGGAGTTATCATTTTGGACATATCGGCTAATGCCGTGATATGACCAGGTTCCCGCGAGTACGTGTTTGATCAGTACATACTCGATAGTGGGGTGCGAGTGCCGGTACGTTCGTTCGAGAGGCCGGGGGAGCTCTTGTGGGCATCGCATGGATGGTGCGACTTCTCGAGGGAGAAGTTCGTATTGTTTTTTTTGTTACAGCTGGACCCGTTAAGGCTGCCTACGTACCCCCTTTGTGGGGAATCAAGCCATTCGTAGTTCTTTGGTTTTCGAGTAAAAGTGGCTGTGAAAGCGCATTTACTCGGGTTTTTTTTTTTTGAGCTGTTGAATTTGACCGTGAGTCATTCACTCGCTTTTTGGTGCCTTGTCTAGTTGTGGAAACGTCGGAGGTGTTTCGAGTTCCAAGCTCGTGGCACTGGTTCGCCCGTTAAGGTTTCGAGATGTTAGACCCCGGGTTTGACTATCTCGGTGATCTTGTAAGGTCCATCCCAATTGGCTCCGAGTTTGCCAGCTTTCCATTCCTTGGCATTCTCGAAAACCTTCCGTAGAACAAGGTTACCTAGTTCGAGAGGCCGAGATTTAACCTTCTTGTTATAGTAGCTCTCGATCTGATTCTGATAGTTCTGAATGCGAAGTTGTGCTTGGTCGCGTTTTTCCTCGATGTCATCTAGGGCGTCGAGAAGCATATCGTGGTTGAGTTCAACATTCTGCGGCATTTTGGAATGGCGCAAGCTCGTCACGTTTACCTCAGCGGGTGTCATAGCTTCTACTCCATAGGACATCGAGAAAGGGGTAGCCTTCGTTGCTCCGCGCAGGGTTGTTCTATGGGACCACATGACTCATGTCTAGTTCATCAGCCCAGCAACCCTTCTTTAAGTCAAGTCGCATCTTGAGTCCGTCGACGATCATTTTATTAGTTGACTCGGCTTGGCCGTTGCTCTGCGGGTTTTTCGGTGTTGACATGTTTAGACGGATTCTCCATCTGTCGCAGAACTCTCTGAAGTTATGTGAGATAAACTGTGGCCCGTTGTCGGTGATTATCTCGTAGGGGAGCCCGTGCCTGCGGATTATGTTTTTCCAAACGAACTTATGTACCTCCTTATCTGTGATGTTGGCGTAGGCTTCTGCTTCTACCCACTTAGTGAAGTAATCCGTGAGGACCAAGATGAATCTCTTCTGTCGAGAACTCGACATTGGTCAAATAATGTCCATTCCCCATCGCATGAATGGGTATGGTGCAGTCAAGGTATGGAGCAACTCCGTTGGGCTGTAGATGGTTGAAGCGTGTCGTTGGCATTTGTCACATTTACAGACGTAGGACTCACAATCTGCGTTCATGGTTGGCCAGTAGAAATTGAGATTCTTCACTTTTAATGCGAGAGCTCGCCCTCCTGAATGATTGCCCACCGCTCCTTCGTGCGTTTCGGCCATGACGAGTCTTGTTTCGTCGCCGGAAATGCATTTAAGGAGTAACTTTGTCGCGGTCCATCGATGGAGGTCTCCGTTCATGACGACGTAGTGTGCGCTGCGTCGCTTGAGTCGTCTAGCCTCCCACTTCTCGGTAGGCACTTTGCCGTCGGATAGGTAAGCGATGAACTCCTCTTGCCAATCGCTGAGCTGACTTTCCGTTGCGCAAGGTTCTGCTTCATCGGTATGCATTGCGTCGGTGACGGATGCTACAATGGTCAACTGCTCGGTTATTTGGCTGATGCTTGGCTTCTCAATCCTGTGTATTGAGATCGTTCTCTTTACTTGGTCGTGCAGTTTGCTTCCAAGAGCTTCGAGGGCGTCCGCGCATATGTTTTCTTCGCGAGGAACCTTCGTGATTTCGAAGAACTCGAAATCCCGTGTGAGATTCTTGACGAGCTTTAAGTAAGCTTCCATCCTATCATTCCTGACGTCGTAATCACCAAGATATTGGGTTACCACGAGTTGGGAGTCGCAATATACGATGATTCGCTTAGCTTTGACTGCTTTAGCGAGACGAAGCCCCGCAATGAGAGACTCGTATTCGGCTTCGTTGTTTGATGCTGCGAAGCCAAAGCTGAACGATTGTCGAACTAGCTCCCCCGTGGGAGACTGCAGTTGGACACCTGCCCCCGAACCTTTGTTTGTAGACGAACCATCTACGTACAATATCCAGTTCTTGCTTGGTAAGATTTGTTCTTGTTCGAGTTATGTCGTTAACTCGATAAGAAAGTTAGCAAGAACCTGCGACTTAGCTGCAGTACGGTTCTTGTATACAATGTCGTGCTCGCTGAGTTCCATAGCCCACTTGGTCAATCTTCCTGGCTGGTTTGTGTTTTGCATCACCGTTCTGAGGGGCTGGTTGGAGAGTATTTCGATCGTATGTGATTGAAAGTAGGGCCTGAGTTTTCTCGCCGAGGTAACGACGGCGAGAGCCATCTTCTCCAAGGTTGGGTACCGCGTTTCTGGTTCGGTCATGCGTTTGCTGATGTAGAAAATGGGCTTCTGCTCTCATGGATCTTCGCAGATGAGAACGCTACTGACTGCTGAGGAAGTGACGGCGATATACAAGGACAGGGTATCACCGGACTTTTGGTTTGACAGAACCGGAGGCGTCGTGAGATAGTGCTTCAATTGATTGAATTGAACGCTTCTTCGCATTTTTCGTCCCAGATGAATCTTTTATTTCTGCGTAAGAGTTCATAGAAAGGGAGGAACTTATCAGTTGATCGCGAGATAAATCTGTTGAGGGCCGCGATTCTCCCTGTCAAGCGTTGGACTTCTCGGCTGTTCCTTGGGCTCGGGAGGTCGAGGATTGCCGTTATTTGCTTGGGGTTCGCTTCGATGCCTCGTTGGGTAACAATGTAGCCCAGGAATTCGCCTGAGGTGACTACGAAGGTGCACTTTGCCGGGTCGAGTTTCATCCCAAACTCGTTCAACGTTCTGAAGCAGTCTCTCAAATGGTCGAGGTGGTTTTCGGCGTGGAGTGACTTGACCAGCATGTCGTCGATGTAAACCTCCATAGTGTCGCCGAGTTTACCTGCGAACATTCGATTAACCAAACGTTGGTAAGTTGCACCTGCAATAAGTCCCCCTGTCTGTTATGAAGGCCGTCTTCTCGCGGTCGTCTGGATGCATTAGGATTTGATTGTACTCTGAGAAGGCGTCCATGAAGGTTAACAGTTCGTTACCGGCTGTCGACTCTACCAAACGATCGATGTGAGGAAGCGGGTAGTTGTCCTTGGGACAAGCTTTGTTAAGATCAGTGAAGTCGACACAGATGCGCCACTTCCCATTTTTCTTCTTTACTACCACCGGATTCACCAACTATTCTGGATACCGGACCTCGGCAATGAAGCCTGCCTCGAGCAGTCTGTCGACTTCTTCATTCACAGCTTTAGACCGCTCAGGTCCGAGCTTTCGTCTTTTCTGCCGAATAAGTTTGAACGGAGGGTCGACGTTAAACTCGTGGGACGCTACGGTGGGGTCTATCCCCTTCATATCCGAAGTTGTCCATGCAAAAGTCGAAGTGTTTGCTCTGAGGAAGGAGATGACCTGTGATTGCATTTCGTCGGAGAGGAAGGCTCCAACGCGTATGACTTTCGTCGGATCGGCTTCATCGATGTGGACCTCCCAGACTTCTTCCTTCTGGGGATTGATCTTATGAATTGGTTTGGCGACTGAGTTGACGAGAGGAACCGACTGTTGTAATTTGACTACGGTGATAAGCAGCAACCTCGCAGCTCGTTGGTCTCCACGGATCGTCTGTGTTGTTCCGTCTTTCCCGGGAAACTTTACACACTGGTGATAAGTAGAGGGAATGGCCTTCATGAAGTGTAACCAAGGGGTGCCGAGGATAGCGTTGTAAGGCGCCTTAGCCCGGATAACAGAGAACTTAACGGTTCAGGTTACGTCCCCTGCGTAAACCGGGAGACGTATTGTCCCAATCATTTTTTCCGAGGAACCGTTGAACCCGGTAAGAGTGCGTGAAGAGGGCTTCATGCCGCGTAAAGGCTTCATATCGCGTAGGTCAATCCCCATCTTGTCAAGCGTATCTCAAAAGATAAGATCGACTGAGCTGCCGGTGTCGACGAGAACTTTCGTGACCTGGCATTCGCCAATTCCAATATCAATGAGGAGTGGATCATTATGCGGCATGCTGATGCCGCGAGTATCCGCTGCTGAGAAGGAGATCTGATGGTCAGCTTCGACTTGTGTAGGCCACTTCTGAGCGGTGACGGCTTGTCATCTGTAATCTTTTACTGCTCTTACCGAGTCCCCGCTAGGAGGTAAGCCACCCATTATCACGTTGAGGTGCGGGGTGCCCGTAGCCTTCATCAACTCCAGTTGCGCCTGTCACTTCGCTTCGAGGCACGGTCATAAATTGCGTTTTTTGTACTGACTAAGCTTCACGCGTAGGTCTTCAGCTTTAGAATTGATCTGCTCTCGTAAGTGTGTAGGTTGAGGTTGGAGGCTTGGAGAAACTACGGTGTGGGCAGTCTTTCTCGCTTTGGACTCATTGAGGGTCGACCTGAGATCCGTTTCGCTTACTAAAACCTTCACGACCTTCCGCTTTAGCAAGGCGCGTAGATCCTTGGAGTCCGTTTTTCTCCCCAACTTTTCACGCAAATCTTGTGCTATCGACGGAATTTCATCATCCGAGGAGTCATCATGTCGAGAGAGAAGAACTTCTACTCGCCGCCGGTTTTTAGGTGGTTCTTCATCAGTTGACTCTCCCTCGAGATTGAGGTTGTTCACTGGGGCTCTCTCGGGGCTAGCTCACTTTTCTTTCTGATGAGCCATAGCTTGAGACTTCTGAGATTTCTTATCTTTGTTTTTGCCCCAGCTCTTATTGTTCCTCGGCCTCTGCGGAGGAGGTTCTATCTCAATTTTTCCATTTTCGATCGACTTGAGGAAATGTTCGTAAAGGGCTTTGCAATCCTTCGTGTCGTGTGAATTTTCCTCGTGATACGTACACCACTTGCTCGGTTCCGCAGCGTTTGAGCTTGTTGGTTTGGGAGAACTGGATTTCAGTTGTGCGGTGTCTCGGTCCCAATGATTCCATCCTTTCTCTCGCACGAGAACCGCAGAACCTGAGGGCTCCTCTTCGTTCACTACGTTCATATAACCCCTCTTCTGGTTGGGTTTTCTGCCCGTAGAATGGTTACGCGGCTCCTGACGGGTGTCGTTCGTCCGGGCGGGCGTTTGTTTTCCCGCCGCCTTTGCTCTTGTGTCTTCCTCCACACGGATGAAGTTGTTGGATCGAGCGATAGCGTCCGGCACGGATCTCGTCGGGTGCCGATAAAGGTCGGCTCGAAATGGAGATTTGATATGGAGGGTGTTCATCAATGATTCCACAACTATGTGGTCTGGTACATCGACTTTCGAGACAACGGATTTAAACTTCTCCATGAAATCTCGGAGGCTTTGCCCATTGGCGTGATTGAAGTTCCAGAGATCCGTAGCGGTGGCTTCTTGGCGAGTAAACATGATATAGTTCTTGAGGAAAGCCGTCGAGAGGTCGTGAAAACTGTTGACGGAGTTTTCCTGAAGGCCGGTGAACCAGTTGAGAGCGATTCCTTCTAGGGTTTCGACGAAAAGCTGGCAAAAGCCGGCGTTTTTTTCTTCGTCAGAGAGATTCGCGCGCCGTATTGCAATGTTGAAGGACGTGACATGGGCAGAAGGGTCGGAAACGCCGTCGAAGGTCAGAAGACGGAGCTTGTCCATCTTTCGGAGTCGGACCCCCGTTATTTTTTCTGTAAACGGCATCCGGAGAGATTCTGCGAGGATACGCTCGATCTGAGGAGCGGACGTAGTCACGTTGTGGATCTTAGAGTTTATATCGAGCACTCACTGTTTTAACGCGGCGAGCTCGTTTATGGTCTGCGCGTCGAGGCCTCCAAGGGTTTGAGCCGTATCGCCGTCGTTGACATCTTGATCTTCAGCGTGCGCCGGCTTCGCGCCGGTTGCTTTCTCTGTGTTAAACAGATGTCTTCGGTACTACGCCGTTGAGGCTTCCACGTTCGCAGCGAGAGGAGCTAAGATTTTTGCAAAGCGCCATGATTTGGTCAGTCGTCCCCTTCTGGGCTGCGTCCTGTTGTGCAAGGCGCACCATGATGATCTCTATGGAGGAGGGTGGTAACGGCGCCGGTGTTGCAGGAAAAGTTGCAGGCGTCGTTTCGGGAGCTTCACGCTCTTCTACAGAGGAAGAGCCGTCGTTGCTCGTCGCCATCTTGTCAACGTTACTTTGTTAACGGTTCCACGGAGGGCGCCAACTGTTTGAACGGGAAACGGTACTGAACGAGAGAACGTTCGGTTTTAAATGTGGGTTTAGCAAAGACGTCTTATTGATGGTTTAACGGTTCCACGGAGGGCGCCAACTGTTTGAACGGGAAACGGTACTGAACGAGAGAACGTTCGGTTTTAAATGTGGGTTTAGCAAAGACGTCTTATTGATGGTCGGAAAAGCGTTTCGTCGGTTACAAGGAAAGGGAATGCGTAAAGAAAAAGCGACCGGAGCTCGAGGAGCTTTGCCGGAAAGATACAGTACGGCGAGATAACGAAGGTAAAAACCCTAATCTAGCCGCCCAGTATTTATGAGTATTTTCGGATCCCTTCTACGTTGCATCCCCTCCTCTTTTTTATAGTCGACTTGGTGTTTTCCTGTGACCTAGCTTACATCGTCTTCATGGGCTTTTAACTCGCTGGGCCGAAAGGCCCACGTTCCTTCGCGGAGTCATTTTGTCAGACTCATTTAGTCGAAATGCAGCCGACCGAAAGTTCCCTCGTGCCGCGCCGAGAGGTCGGCACCCCGAGCCACCGCGTCGAACCGTCGTTACGTCCTATTCGGACAGGGCCGTCTGTTCTCCAGGCCTTGAGAAATGGTCGAATCCATCCTCTACAGAACATCATCAAAGCGGAACGCCAAAGACACCAACCAAATGAAGGAGCAAACTTCCAGCAGAGAGTAACATCGAGAAAAGCTCAATCAAGCGAGAAACCCCATCTAACTGAACAGAACGACCAACCGGATTGAAGAAACATGAAAAGTAAAAGCGAAGCGTAGGGAGGAGAGGAGCCATCGCCTTAAGCCTCACCACACAACCCACTCACCTCCACCTCCACCAGTCTTAAACCCCGAGCTCAGCCCACCGTCTTTAGAGCAGGCATGTAAGCCCGAGCTCAGCTCAGCCCACCGTCCTTAGAGAGAACCAGTGGGTCAGATCTGTAGCAGAACCCTCCACCTCGTCAAGCCTTCTCACCAAGGAAGCCAAAACCACCACTCGCTTGACCGGAGTCCCCGAACCGCCGTGTCATGATGAGAGAACTAAGAAAGGCTTGGGGTATCTCATCCTAGATCCAACCCCACAGATCCGTGACAAGAAGCCATAGCCAAACCCAAAGACAACTGCGCTAGTCACCATCGCTTGAAATCTAGATCTCTCTGAGTTGTCGACAGGAGAAACAAGTGGACCATGAAGAGAAATTTAGGATACAAAAAGAGAAATAAGAAGAAATGAGCCCTCTCGCGGTATTGGCGGTGAAGAAATTATAATTCACTCTATGTCCAGTTTTCTTCCTTTCATATATACCGCGTCTCTTTTATATGATATTTTCATTGTGCCCTTAAACGCAACCGAGAAAACCTACAAGGAAAAAAAATTACTAGCAATTACATTCTAAAATTACTTGTGTCGCTTCGACAATCACACACCTTCTCATTTTTAACTTTATCTTGATAACTTTGTAGAAGGTGAATAGTCTCCTTCCCAAATTTTGCCACCGCGTTACCACCGCTTCCATTCCCGGCATTGCTTTCACTAAGAGACCACTCATTCCAAAGGTTCTGCCTGTAGCGGAGGTTACCCTTCTTGGAATCTAAAATAGCCAGAGGAGACGACACGAGTAACAGGCACGACATCGATTTCCGGAAGCCCCTTTCACCTATTGTAAGTTACGATTGACTCTGAAGTAGTTTGTCTTCTATTTGTGTTCTCATGTGAACTATTTCTATAGATTTGAGAAATCTGACAAATCTTTCTATTGCATGTAAGGTTAAATCATTGAAAATGCAGTAGGAGGCTCGATGAACTGTTTCTGTTTGTTCGGTTTTTGAAGTATCTATTTGCCTATTTCTGATTCGTCTTTTTAATCGGATTAAATTGTGTCGCGTTGTGAAATTTACTTGTTAGTTAGTTTGTGCTTCTCGTGTTCCTAATATACTACTTTACAAGTACATAAAATAGTTCTCTGAAAGTAAAAACAAAATAGACTCTGACTTTACTGTTCTATCTCACATAGAATGGACTCTCTTGTTTTGTCTAAACGGAATAGACTTTGGCGGTTGGTGACAGAATAGCTTCTCGGAACATCAATGTAGAAACAACCAACAAAAGATGCAACAATATGACATCTATCAATCATCTATTTCTTCATTGTGACATCGTTTACAAAGTGTGGAAGCTAGCACCTTTCTCAACTTGTATTGATTCTATAGGATTGCTAGATTTGACTACTGCTTGGCAAGGACTCTCCAAACTTGTATTCCTCCCACCGACTGGAATTGCTTCAGGACCCCTAGCGCCATGGATTCTCTGGACGGCAAGGAACAATAGAGTCTTCAACAACAAGGTGACAAATCCGAAAGAGATCATTACTAGAGCTACTGCAGCAGCACACAAATGGTTAAGGGAACATGTATCTGAACCCTTTGTTGTAAAGACCCCCCGAGACTGATAACTCCTATGCAAGCGAACTCTATCCTCCTTCAAACGGATGCAGCTTGGCGGGTTGACCTACAACGAGCAGGTCAGGGATGGACTATCATCGACTAGGAGCAGAGGTCCTTCATGTCTCACTGTCTCTATGTTAGCTCAGCTCTGGTGGCAGAAGCGCTACCATTGCGAGAAGCTATGGCACATCGCAGAGCAAAGGGAATCATCCATCTACATTGCCAGGCGGATTCTCAACAGCTGATTAAAGCTCTAACCTCTGAAGACCCTGTCCTAGAGATTTATGGAATTGTCTAAGATATCTTGACTTTAGCTTCTCTTTTACTTCGACTGCTTTTGAATGGCTCCCCCGATCACAAAACAAAGTGGATGATGCCTTGGCAAAACATGCTATGTGTGATGTATCTTTAGTACCCCGACCTTTAGACTTTAGGGTTTGATCTATTTTTAAAAGAAAGTTTGCATTCCAATAGAAAAAAAAGATATACACTTTTCTCAAAATTAACATATAAACTAAAATTAATTCAGCTAAAGTTATAACACATCATTGGTCACAAAATTTTCGATAAAACTAAAATTAATATAAAAATATCAAAACATCATGTATTTTGAAACATCAAAAACACTTCAAAATATCATCTATTTTGGAAGAAATGGAGTATATTGCAAAAAAAAAAAAAAAAAAAAAAAACTGTTTACAATAGATGTGAGTATAAACTGTATTTACAAGAATCAAGTGAAATGACACTGAATCAATGAAACAAAAATACATGTGCCCCATGTTTTCATCTTAATATCTGTGGAGAGCCTATCCTTGATTGCCAACCAAGTAAAATACATATTTAGGAGTTGCATACTTAAACAAATTTTCAAACCCAACCCAGACACTGAACCAAATAACTTCCCGAGTCACCGGGCTGTTGGGTCAACCGAGGAAAAACCGCGTGTTAATAAATATTAGCTGTTAAAAAATATTAGAGAAATTTGATGTTTTAAAAATATATAGAAAAATACTTAAATTTAGTTTTATTTATTTTTTATTTTTATTTCACACAAAAAATATAAAAAATAATTTAGACTATTTAACATTTTTGTAACAAGTTAGTAATTATGACATATAATAATAAATATCAAAACTTAGAATTCATTTGTATTTAAATTTCTAATTTGAGTAATAAATTAAACTTTAAATCTAATTAGAGTAATAAATTAAACGCAGTAATGATCCAAAGATTGGTTCTCGTTGCACTGCCAGCACTACTATAAATAAGCTTTTGATCCACATCGTGCAGCGACTGAGGCTGAAAGTGGAATTTCCAAATTACAAGCTCCTCGAACTACGACCGTACATTACCACTAAATAAACATTTTTAAAAATATATTCCTAGTTAAATGGCAAAAAAATTTATACTTTTATTTTCTATATATATAATAAATAATTATTTAAATAAAAAAATTAATAATAATAATAAAAAAATTATGTTTTCGAATTATATTTTTTCAAATTCGAACTTTTTTATAAATTTTTTTTTATTTTTTTTCAATTTTTTTTTTAAAATCGAAAATTATGTTTGAAATTATTTTAAAATTTCTTTTATATTTAAGTATTTATTTATATATTTATTAGAATCCTAAATTTCAACTTTCAAAAACTCTACACCATCCCTTAACTCTAAACCTTAAGTGTAGATTAGTTAATCGTAGAGTTATAAATGTCTTTTATCCGTTATTAAAATTGAGGGTAAAAATGATTAGGGTAAACATGAAAACTGGTAATATGAATGTGATATTTTTGACAATTTTTCAGTTAACTATTTGAAATGTTAAATATTAATATTACGAGGAATGAAAACAATTTTTTTTGGTAATGATGTTAAGAGAAAACAATATATTAATGATATAGACCAATTAATTGACATCAAAGTTTAAAGTTCATAACATTTATAATCATTTGAATCCAAAATATAATTAATCACTTGATATATAAAACAATTAGTTTGATATGCAATGTCATATAGTAAAACGAAAACACAAACTATATTTCTTTTATTTATTTTACTCAGTGACAAAAAAAAACTATATTCCTTTTATTCAAAATATAATTAAAAATTTCATGAATTTGAAATCAAGCCCTTTCCCAAAAAAAAAAAAAAAAAAGCTCTGAAATCAAATATTTTGATATGGGTTTATAATTATTTTTCACGTAATTTTGCATGTTACATCTACCATTTAAATGTGTAATCATGTTGGAGTGAGAAGAAAGTGTATTCATGTCTCCATGATATATGGGTGACAAGTCCAATAATTGCACAAAAAATCGACTTTTCCGCGTCGAGTTAAAAGTCAATAAAATCTAACGGGGCCCTTGTTATCTTTAGTCTACTCGGGGCTCTAAAAAGGAAGACGAGTCTCACACGACCCTTTCCATTCTTGTTTGTTTTTACTTTTATATACTAGTCTTTGTTGATCTTGTCAATAAAATGAGAAACTTTTCTAAAAGGGACGACTAACTTGTTACAGAAACGTTTGTGCTTATATGATTTTTTCATTAAATTAAATAAATTTAAACTAGATTTTTTCTCAACTAAATTAGAAGATTCATGTAAAATAGTATACAAAAATATCTCATTCCAATTAATTTGTCTTCTCTTATCAGAAGATACCTTATAATAATATACACAAGAGATCCGAATCCGAATTTCTCATTCCAACGAATTTGTCTTATCTTTGAATTCCAACATATAAACAAAACATTAGCCAACGAATAGTTTGGGTCAAGGTCGTTGGTACATCATCGAAATATTAATTGATTAAAACATCTGAGCTTACATATATATATATATATATATTTGTCTTTGGTAATAATATATTTTCAGATGGATATTTTTTTTTGTCAACTGAGCTTACATATTTTTAATTATTTATTTTCCAATAAGTCCTGGTCCATCTGATCCTTACCCTATTTTCCTATTTTGTTTTTATACTATATACCCTTTTTTAACAATATTATATACCTTTTAAACTTGGTAAGTTTCGAAAAAAAAACTTTGAAAGTATAAAATATTTTTCGAAGAAATCAATTAATTAAATTAGCATAGTGAGAAGCATTCCAACAATTTTTTTTTTATTATTTTGTCAACATCATAATAATAGGAACCAAATAATTAAAGTTGTGACTTTATATATCAGCGATTGTAAAGTGGAGTGGAAATATTTTCTGTTCAATTACTTTATTTTAATCCAATCAAGAAAAAGTAGTTTTTATCTCGTTTACTCCAAATAGAGTAAAAAGAGAATAATATATTTTACTTTCATTCTCAATTTTTTTCTTTTCTTGGTTTTCAACATTTTTCTTAAAATTAGATTATATTAGTTATCAATCAAAGCTTATGGATGGATTAAAAATATATATAAAAAAATAAATTAGTGTATATAAAAATTTAATAATAATTTATCTGTTTTAGGTTATTTGAACTTAGAATTGGATAAAAATACCTAAACCGAAATAAATCCAACCTAAAAAGAATATATCGAATCCGAACATAAATTAGTAAAATATTTGAATGGATTCAAAACTTTGCTAGTTTAAAAAAATCTGAATCCCAACCAAACCAAATATTTTAGATACCCAAAATATCTGAATCGTGCTCATAAACTTAAATATTTAATTATTTTAAGATTTGATATTCAAAAAATATTTAAAATACTCAAAAATTCTTGGAGTTATACAAAATGCTTGAAAATTGGCAAGAGTGAATTTTAAAAATATTCAAAATACTCAGAACACCAGAAACATCCAAATACCTACGATTGTTCATCCAAATATCTAAACGGAACCAATTTTCATATTATTTTTAGATATTTGGCATATATTATTCAAATTTATGTATTTTATATATTATTTTTATTTTTAATTTATAAGGTATATTAAAAACTTTAAATTATTTCCATAACTTAAATGAATATCTACCCAGACAGAACCTGCAAAGAATCAAAAAATCCTAACTAAAATTTGTAAATATCAGATTTAAATTTCTATTTCCAAAAATTTGAAATCCGAATAAATCCGAAGTGAACTTGAACATGCACGAGAATGCCGACCCAAATTAGGCTGGATATTAATAAAATTTATATATTTTCTAAAAAGTATATTTTCTAAAAAGTATATTTTCTTTATATCATTGTGGTTGAAAAATGAAAACTGAAACACAAAAAATTGTAGAACGGCTACGACGCTTAAGCAACCGCAGCCACGGATCTTGAAAACCAAACCCGAAACGCATTCACTTGAAAACAAAAATACGTCATCACAAAAACCAAAATACATTTATTGCCCGTCAAGAAAAAATAGAAAAGAAGTATTTATTGCATTATATGTTGTTGTCATAAATGAGTATATAATAAACACGTGAAGACCAGAGTTGTATGAATCGAATCTCTCTCTCTATTGTTATCTGGGAAGATGTGGTGGTTTTCTTCTTCTCCTTCTATGTGGCTCTCCAAGCTCTCATGTTCTTCGTCAGCTGTCATAGAATCCACATCTTCTCTTCCGGTAGCAATCCAATGGCTGAGATTTGTTTTCCTCTCTCCATGCCCTCAACGTGTTCTCTTCTCCGCCGTAGATCTTCTATTCATTGTCGTCCTCCTCTTCGTCGCTCTTCAGAAACTCTTTCGCTCTTCTTCTTCCACTGTCAACGGTAACGCCGAGGTTACGAAACCACTTCTCGAAAACCGTGGAAGAATCCAAACGAGAACAACCGCATGGTTCAAAACGACAGTCGTAGCCGTCGTTCTATTGTCGTTTTGCTCCGTCGTGGTTTGTGTTTTGGCGCTCGCGGGGAAGAGACGGACTCAGAGGGAATGGAACCTCATCGACCGGATGTTCTGGATAATCCACGCCGTCACAAACGCCGTCATAGCAGTTCTCGTCCTCCACGAGAAGAGATTCGCAGCGCTGAGCCATCCCTTATCGCTAAGAATCTACTGGTTCTCAAGCTTCGCCGTCACAACACTCTTCGCCGTCTCCGGGATACTCCGTTTCCTCTCCGCCGGTTCCGACGTAGAAGACGTGGCCTCGTTCTTGTCCTTCCCGCTAACCGTCTTTCTCCTCATCGCTTCCGTTAGAGGAACCAACGGCGTAATTGTCACAACGGAAGAGAGTAACGGTAGTCAACATACAAAACAAGACGACGTCGTTTTGGAGAAATCCGATAACGTATCTCTCTACGCATCCGCTTCGGCCTTCTCCAAGATGTTTTGGTTATGGATGAATCCTTTACTCAGCAAAGGCTACAAGTCGCCACTGACGCTAGAACAAGTCCCCACGCTTGCTCCAGAACACAAAGCGGAGAGGCTCGCGCTCGTCTTCGAATCCAACTGGCCGAAACCGTCTGAGAACTCTAACCATCCCGTCCGCACGACACTGATAAGATGTTTCTGGAAAGAGATCCTTTTCACCGCGATCTTAGCGATCGTGCGTCTCTGCGTCATGTACGTCGGTCCCGTTCTCATCCAGAGCTTCGTCGACTTCACCTCAGGCAAGAGATCCTCGCCTTTGCAAGGGTACTACCTAGTCCTCGTCCTCCTGCTCGCCAAGTTCGTCGAGGTCTTGACGACGCATCAGTTTAACTTCAACTCGCAGAAGCTCGGGATGCTTATACGGTCCACTCTCATCACTGCATTGTACAAGAAAGGCTTAAAGCTCACCAGCTCGGCGCGTCAGAGCCACGGCGTCGGCCAAATCGTGAACTACATGGCCGTCGATGCGCAACAGCTCTCTGACATGATGCTTCAGCTCCACGCTATCTGGCTTATGCCCTTACAGGTGACTCTTGCGTTAGTGCTTCTCTACGGAAGCCTAGGCGCGTCTGTTGTGACGGCCATCGTTGGCCTCACTGGTGTGTTTGTATTCATCCTCTTGGGGACAAAGAGAAACAACAGATACCAATTCAGCTTGATGGGAAACAGAGATTCACGTATGAAAGCCACCAACGAGATGCTTAACTATATGCGAGTGATCAAGTTCCAAGCTTGGGAGAATCATTTCAACAAGAGGATCCTCAACTTCAGGGACATGGAGTTTGGTTGGCTCTCTAAGTTTCTCTACTCGATATCCGGAAACATCATTGTCCTCTGGAGCACGCCTGTCCTTATCTCTGCCCTCACGTTCGCCACCGCGCTTTTCTTGGGAGTCAAGCTTGACGCCGGGACCGTGTTCACCACCACGACCATTTTCAAGATCTTGCAAGAACCCATCAGGACGTTTCCTCAGTCTATGATATCTCTCTCGCAGGCGATGATCTCTCTGGGGAGACTTGACTCGTACATGATGAGCAAAGAGCTGTCTAAAGAGGCCGTGGAGAGATCCATTGGTTGTGATGGTCGTGTCGCCGTGGAGGTTAGAGATGGAAGCTTTAGTTGGGATGATGAGGATAATGTACCCGCGCTTAAAGACATCAACTTTAAGGTTAATAAAGGGGAGCTCACGGCGATAGTTGGAACCGTTGGTTCAGGAAAATCTTCTCTGTTAGCTTCGGTTCTTGGCGAAATGCACAGAATCACGGGGCTGGTGAGAGTTTTTGGGAGCACAGGCTATGTAGCGCAGACATCGTGGATACAAAACGGAACGGTTCAAGACAACATCTTGTTTGGTCTTCCGATGGTTAGAGAGAAGTACAACCAAGTTCTCAATGTCTGCTGTCTGGAGAAAGATCTGCAAATGATGGAGTTTGGGGACCAAACTGAGATCGGAGAACGGGGGATCAACCTCAGCGGAGGTCAGAAGCAGCGCATACAGCTCGCACGCGCGGTTTATCAGGATTGCGATGTGTACTTTCTTGATGATGTTTTTAGCGCTGTGGATGCTCATACCGGTTCAGACATATTCAAGGTAAAAAGGGGAATACATAAGAATCTTGATGCAACTTCGAAATGCAACACAAGTTGATTTTTGTTATTTTTGTTATCTTTTGGGAAATCATGTTAAAATTGGTTCTTGTTATTGTGGTGTTTCTTGTAGAAATGTGTACGAGGAGCTCTGAAAGGCAAGACAGTCTTGCTAGTAACACATCAAGTGGACTTCTTACACAACGTTGATTGCATTTTGGTAACATTCAAGGATTTTATTATATTGAAAACGAGAGTTTTGAACTTGTACTTACGAGATGGAGTTTCAGGTAATGCGAGAAGGGAAGATTGTAGAATCAGGAAGATATGACGAACTAGTCAGCTCCGGTTTGGATTTTGGGGAACTTGTGGCCGCACACGAGACATCAATGGAGCTAGTTGAAGCCGGTGCAGAATCTTCAGCAGCAGCAACAATCATTACATCACCCCGTCCAAGCTCACCAAGAACTTCAATGGATTCTCCTCACTTAAGTGATCTCAACGATGAACACGTCAAGTCGTTTCTCGGCTCTCAGACCGTAGAAGACGGCTCAAAACTCATTCAAGAAGAGCAACGGGAGACCGGGCAGGTTAGCCTGAGAGTTTACAAACAGTATTGCACCGAGGCATATGGCTGGTGGGGCATTGTCTTTGTGGTGTTCTTCTCTCTAACGTGGCAGGGCTCACTGATGGCTAGCGATTACTGGCTCGCATACGAAACATCTGCCAAGAATGCTGTTTCGTTTGACGCCTCTGTTTTCATTCGTGTATACGTCATTATTGCACTCGTTTCCATCGTTTTGGTGAGCGTGAGATCATATTACGTCACCCACTTGGGACTCAAGACCGCTCAGATCTTTTTCCGACAGATTCTTAACAGTATCTTACATGCTCCCATGTCGTTTTTCGACACAACACCATCCGGAAGAATTCTCAGTAGGGTAAGAACACTTTCACATTAATTCTCAGCCTATATACATAAATATTTGATGTTGAATGGTTTGTTTCTTTCGATTCTATGCAGGCATCGACTGATCAAACCAATGTCGATATCTTCATCCCATTCATGCTCGGACTTGTGGCTTCAATGTACACTACTCTGCTGAGCATTTTCATAGTTACTTGTCAGTACGCTTGGCCAACTATATTCTTCGTGATTCCACTTGGATGGCTCAACATCTGGTACCGGAACTATTACCTCACATCTTCCCGTGAACTGACGCGCTTGGACTCGATCACTAAGGCTCCTGTCATCCACCATTTCTCGGAAAGTATAGCCGGAGTGATGACAATCCGGTCATTCAGGAAACATGAGTTGTTTAGGCAAGAGAATGTGAAGCGTGTGAACGCCAATCTTAGGATGGACTTCCACAACAATGGTTCAAACGAATGGCTCGGGTTTCGCCTAGAGCTTATTGGAAGCTGGGTGCTCTGCATCTCGGCTCTGTTTATGGTAATGTTACCAAGCAACGTAATCAAACCAGGTACTGATCGCTAAACCGCCTTATAAGTAGTTGATACAACATGGAATCACTCATATGAATATTCTTGTGGTCTGATGCAGAAAATGTCGGCTTGTCTCTTTCGTACGGGTTGTCTCTGAACTCGGTTCTGTTTTGGGCAATATACATGAGCTGTTTCGTCGAAAACAAGATGGTTTCCGTTGAAAGGATCAAACAGTTCACTGATATTCCAGCTGAAGCCGAGTGGGTGAGCAAAGAAAACCTCCCACCTTCGAACTGGCCCTTCCATGGCAATGTACATCTCGAAGACCTCAAGGTAAGTTAACATCAAACCCACCTTTACTGCTCAGAAATTGTCAAGAAGGATCTCATTTGAACTTGTCTTAAACAACAGGTGCGGTACAGGCCAAACACTCCACTTGTGCTCAAAGGAATCACTCTGGACGTCAAAGGAGGAGAGAAAGTCGGTGTAGTTGGACGGACAGGAAGCGGGAAATCGACGTTGATCCAAGTGTTGTTCAGGCTTGTTGAACCGTCAGGAGGAAGGATAGTCATTGATGGGATTGATATATGCACTCTAGGGCTGCATGATCTCAGGTCAAGATTCGGAATCATTCCACAAGAACCAGTCCTCTTTGAAGGAACCGTGAGGAGCAACATCGACCCAACAGATCAATACTCTGACGAAGAAATCTGGAAGGTGATAATGATAAAAACATATGATCTAGTTCCAATAAAAATCATATACAATAATCTTTCTTTTTTTGTTCCAGAGCCTAGAACGATGCCAACTCAAGGATGTTGTTGCTACAAAGCCTGAGAAGCTCGATTCTTTGGGTGAGTACTTAAGAATATTATACATTTTCATGAGATATAATAACAATCTCGAATGAGCATATATACACTTTGATTGTTACAGTGGTTGATAGTGGCGAGAACTGGAGCGTAGGACAAAGACAGCTTCTGTGTTTAGGCAGGGTTATGCTGAAACGAAGCAGACTTCTATTCCTAGACGAAGCAACTGCATCCGTAGATTCACAAACAGATGCCGTGATTCAGAAGATTATCAGAGAAGACTTTGAGTCATGTACTATAATCAGCATAGCTCACAGGATTCCAACGGTGATGGACTGTGATCGAGTCCTGGTCATAGACGCAGGTAAAGCAAAAGAGTTTGATAGCCCGGCTCGTTTGCTTGAGAAGCAGTCTCTATTTGCGGCGCTGGTGCAAGAATACGCTCTCAGATCTGCTGGAATATGAAAATTTAAAAGGTTGCCTGAATATTTTAAAATCTTTTTTTAACTGACAGAGAAAATGTCGAGATTGTTTATTGTGTAATTGAATTTTTATTGTGTAATTGAATTAAACAATTAAAATAAATTTCGAATATCAAATGCTCTTTTTTTGAATTAAACGACACCGTTGACTCGATGGACTCGGTTACACTCTTGATTGACAAAGACAGCAGTACCTGTTCTAGGGTAGTGCGGAGTACTATTTTAGGGCCCTGAATTTTAAGTTCTTTTAAATTAAAGGTCTAGTTTTCAAAATCATCCATTAATATAGATAAAAAATACTATTGTATGGCACATGGTCCACATTCTTTTTAAGCCGGGCCTGAAAGACAAGTATGATGTTTGTATAGGGCCCTAACTTTTGTGGAATCTAGGGTTTGAAGTACTAGGAAAACGATATTCATATGTATTTACATTTTTTAATACATTTAGCTAGAAATCTGCATGTAATTTAATATTTTTGTTTTTTTTTTTTCTTTCTTTTCGATAGAAAAACAAATGGATGTCATAAAGTTCTAACGCCCGTAGCCCGTGGCTTCAAATGATAAAAACAGTTCACTTAGTACATATAATGTAACTTAACTACATTTTATATACTCAAACTTCTTAGGTTTCAATAATGTTTTTTTAAAAACTTTTTTTTATCTTATTTATTCGTAAACTAGCCCTGATCTCAAGGAGATGAATCTTATGTACGAGCCAGTAAACGTTATTACATTCAAAGGTGCTTGAGATAAATAGTATAAAAGTGTTCAGCAGCCTTTGTGTGAAATCCACACGTCCAAGAGGTGCCATAACCTCGAAGTTTTATCCCTCGCACCTTCAAGTGATTTCAGGGACAAGACATCCTAACCAAGGCTGCATCACAAGGAAATTAAACCAACGAGCGCCTAAATGCCCTATCCGCCGCTTGGGCACCACATGCTACCGATGATCAAGAACCTTAAACCGCAAGGAGACGAATCTTCCACATGGACATCAACCCAAAAGGTCAAAGAACCACAACAACTCACGTTAACCATGCAACATCTTAAAAAAATGATTTTCTTCAGAACTCGATAATATATATCTCATCAAAGATCCATCGAGTAATGAGTTTGGCTCCCAAGATAGAGCGTGTTCTTGTAGCAATGCAAAAGACCTCCTTTACCTAAAAGATCACCGTCATCCGAGTTTGACATTTGGATAGGCTAAAAGTCATGTAAGGCTCCAACTCCGACACTATTCCGAGTGATCCTCGCCACTTAAGCCGATAGGCGACCTAGCTAGGCCAAGCAGTCATATTTTAAAGTTATTATAATATTTAGTTGTATTTTCAAATGAGGTTATAACCAAGTGATTTCCCTAATCTAATCAGACAAGCGCACAAGCAAAGAAAGCCTAACTATTGTATCGTATTAATAACCAAAGATTTGATACATAGTTATTTTAGTGTAATTTTGTCAATCCTATACAATACTAGACTTATATGACTCGAACACCACTGATACCAATCAACCGCCTGTCTTGCATCATCTTGTGCCCTCATTTGGACCTGCCACGAAATGAGGCTAAAGCAACTCGAAGATTGATTAATGAGGCGAATCATTCTGCCTACGTGTTAGTCCATAAATACATGCCTAAAAACTTAATGATCCTAAGTATATTAATAGATAGTTAACTAATGACCTAATCACCTTACACAACGCTCTGCCAAATATTATAGGTCCGCTAGGTATGGTTCATCCCAAGGGCCGGCCTTGGAAAATTCTTGCCATTTGTCTGCTGCTTTCCCGTTCTCCAAGCGCTATGCTTAACGATTGAGCCAGTCGCCCATTGCCCAAGCATATCACCATATTTTGGGTTATAGGCATATAAGTATATAACCGGTTTAAGTAACTACATGAATGCACCAAAAAAATAACACACTCGGCTGAAGCCTCATCACTACAAGAAAACAGCGACATACTGAGGGAAAAAAATCGTCGGTATGTCGTCGGAATAACGTTATTCTGACAACATACCGACGAAACAAGTCCTCGGAAATAACTCCTCGGAAATTCATATTTCCTCGGAAATCCCTCGGAATTTTCCGACGGAATTCCGAGGAAACAAATTTCCGAGGAAATTCCGAGGACCACCAGTTCGTCGGAAAGCTCTTCGGAATATACCGAGGGAGAACTTACTCGGGATATTTCGATGGACTTTCCGATGGTCCAATCCTCGGACGTTACGACGAAAAGTTCCTCGAAATTTTCATCGGGAATTTCCGAGGAACGGAGCCCTCGGAAACTTTCGAGGAACGAGTCCCTCGGTATATTCCGAGGAATGAGTCCCTCGGTATATTCCGAGGTACATGTCCTTCGGTATATTCCGAGGGTTCATTTCCTCGGAATTTAAAAAAAAAATATTTTTTTTTTAAA
>NC_027753.1:2728401-2730425 GCF_000695525.1 Brassica oleracea var. oleracea | reverse complement strand
GCAGCAGCGGGAGCGAGAGGAGCAGGAGTGGGTGAAGCGGAATCCTGAATCTGGCTGGAATCCCGAGACTGGCTCCCCGTACCACCACGACCACGACGCTGTCGTGGCCGAGTCTGATCATCATTAGACCTGTAAATTAAAAAAAATTTCTATATTTAATAAATATAGAAATATATAAATTATTTTTTTTTTTTAAAAAAATCCCAAATAATAGTTTTTAATCACAAAAAAAGTTTTATAGATATTAAAAATGTTTAATAAATATATAAAAATAGTTCTAATAAACAAAAAAATAGTTTTAATAAATAAAAAATAGTTTAATAATTACCAAAAATAGTTTTAATAATATTAAAAATGTTTAATAAATATAGATATTTATATTTTATATATATATATATATATTTATTTTAAAAAAAAATCCCAAATAATAGTTTTTAATCACAAAAAAAGTTTTATAGATATTAAAAATGTTTAATAAATATATAAAAATAGTTCTAATAAAAAAAAATAGTTTTAATAAATAAAAAATAGTTTAATAATTACCAAAAATAGTTTTAATAATATTAAAAATGTTTAATAAATATAGAAATTTATATTTTATATATATATATATACTTTTTTAAAAAATCCCAAATAATAGTTTTTAATCACAAAAAAAGTATTATAGATATTAAAAATGTTTAATAAATATATAAAAATAGTTCTAATAAAAAAAAATAGTTTTAATAAATAAAAAATAGTTTAATAATTACAAAAATAGTTTAATAATTACAAAGAAATAGTTTTATAGATATTAAAAATGTTTAATAAATATAGAAATTTATATTATATATATATATATATAGATGTTTTTTTTTTAAATCCCAAATAATAGTTTTTAATCACAAAAAAGTTTTATAGATATTAAAAATGTTTTGTAAAATCCAAAAAATCGAATTTATATACAAAAACGTTTTGTAAAATCCAAAAAGATCGAATTTATATACAAAAATTGTTTGTAAAATAAAAAAATTGAATTTATACACAAAAATCGAATTTATATACAAAAAACGATTTTATAAATACAAAAAAATAAAAAATTTATTAAAAAATTCTAAATCAATTCAGCTAAACAAATTATTCAACCAAATCACAATTCTAAACCTATTATACAACCAAATCACAATCCTAACCAATCATCCTAACAAAAATCTATCAAATTTACACAAAAAACCTAACAAATAGAACCTAAGAGAGTGAGATAGGGTCCTTACATGATTTGTGTAGGTTTAGAGAGGATTGGCCGAAGATATCGTCGGAGAGAAGGGGGAGATCGCCGGAGAGGAGGGAGAGGAGTCGGAGAGGAAGACGAGAGAAATGGGGAAGAAGAAGCGGCTCGTGGTTATAAAACCTAGGGTCCGACGGATAGTTTCCGTCGGAATTTCCTCGGAATTCCAATTTCAATTTACGCGAAATATTTCGCGGCTAGCTTGCCCGGTTAAATGAAAATATTCCGAGGAAATTCCGACGGACACTTAAAAAAATCCCTAGTTCCTTGGAATTTCCTCGGAATATTCCGAGGGAATTCCAACCCTTATCTTCCTCTGAATTCCCTCGGTATTTGAATTCCGTTGGAAATACCGAGGGAATTCCGAGAAAAAAGACTCTATAATCAAATCCCTAAATCGACAAGGTCTATTCCGAGGAAAACCTATCTTCCCTCGGAATTTCCTCGGTATTTCTATTAAAAAAAAAAGTCGATGATAGTCTATTCCGAGTCATCATCACCTGATGAATATGAATCTGGATCTTGGTGAAACTCTCCAATCACTGGTTCATCCTCTACGTGAACGACGGCTTCCTCTCCGAAGTCGGTTAAATCGAGTACAAGGCCAACTCCAACTAAATCTTCTGCTGCACTTAAGTTGCCGGATGTGCTTGGTTGTAGTGGGTCTTCCAGCTCAAAACTTCCCTGAACTCGGCCTCTCGGGTTGAGTCTTGTAACAGTAACCCATGGATCATCTCTGTTCCTTACCCGGGGGTAC
>NC_027753.1:2721895-2725290 GCF_000695525.1 Brassica oleracea var. oleracea | reverse complement strand
CTATATCTCGATCTCAGCATAAGGCAAGAACTAGTATCATCCTTATTAAGCTAGATCACGTTTATCGAACTCTGATTTATACTGATAAAACAAACGACTGAAAATCACCTCGTTTGAGCATGGCCATGCATTTTTCAGTATCAAATCTTCGATAGGCCCAAAGATATTTATCTAACGTTATATGGGAGGGACAAATCCCATCTTGTTCCATCCCTGCTCTTTACAAACTTCATAGAACACCTAATCAATGCCTTTATAATCACCAGTTACGGCTGACGTTTGACAAGGTCAAAGTAAACTAATCCATAAATAAAGAATCATGACGAACTCAGGTCTAAGGACTATACTCTATAGTCGTAATGAGAAACTCTTATGACACTCATATAACAACCTTGTAGATTTCTCATATCGGGTCAGTCCGATCATGTGTTCTCTAACACATATCCATGTGATTGATTTTAATACCACATATTGAATGACTACATGAAACTTAGTCATCAACCACCTCACAAACTAGCCATTCATGGTTATTAATGTCCCACGTTAACAACCTTGACTAGGGACCTCAACAATTTATAGCATTTTTCACTTATAGAGTTTCATGATCAAGTCACATATTTGATGACCTATAAGAATGATATAAATTATTTTGGGACATTTATTTAATTATCCAATAATCAAATAAATCTGAAATAATTTCATTTGCTTGAATACATAACTAAATGTATGTCAATATGAACATCATATCATAAACATAAAGCCTCCCACTAAAATCAAGATGACTCACATACTTAAACCCATGGCTGCAGTATGACTCTCATACTTAGGCCATGGAAGAGGCTTGGTCAATGGATCAATAACATTTGCATCCATTGAGACTATACTATAGTGCTTTGCTTGGAACTCTTCCAACCCACCACTCACCATTAAGACAAAAGATGAAACCAACTCGTGATCGAAAATCACCTTTGTCATTTTTGAAAAATTGGCATCACTATAACCACTTACAACAAGCTCATAAATTCCTCCATAGACCAAGAATGTATCCTTAGTATTTCTCAAATACTTGAGGATATTCTTGACTGTTGTCCAGTGACTTTCACCTGGATCAGATTGGTATCGACTCGTCATGCTCAAAGCACATGCAACATCTGGACGACTACAGATCATGGCATACATGATAGATCCTTTAGCAGAAGCATATGAGATTTTACTCATGCGCTCTCGCTCATCCTGTGTCGAAAGACACTGAGTCTTGCTAACTGTTATGCCGTGAGACATTGGCAAAAAGCCTTTCTTGGAATCATGCATCTTGAATCTATGTAAGACCTTATCGATATAAGTATCTTGAAATAATCCAATAGTCTTATTTAATCTATCTCTATAGATTCTTATTCCAAGGATATGTGTAGCTTTTTCTATGTCTTTCATTAAGAAACAACCTCAAAGTATGTCATCTACATACAACACCAAGGAAAACTGCGCTCCCACTAGTCTTCTTGTAAACTGAAATCAAACTCTTTGATTGCCTCATTAAAACGAAGATTCCAACTCTGAGATGCTTGCTTCAAGCAATATATTGGAGTCAGGGCCCATCATTCCTCAAAGGACGTAGGTTCATCACTCTCTATTATCAATAGATCATGATGATCCGTCACCCAAACCTCATATCTATCAGGTTCGTGACATGTACTTCGGACCTATGCACTTCAGGTTTCACAGGTGTAGATTCTACGACTCTTCGTAAATCTAATTGATCATCTTCCTGAGAGGATGAAACATTTCCTGTGTTTCTCGAACTTCTTCGAGTTGTACTTTACTCCCACTGTTCTTCTTAGAAAGAAATTCTCTCTAAAGAAAAACACCACTATGAGCAACAAACACTTTGTTCTCGGTGGGGTAGTAAAAGTAATAACTTTTGGTTGTTTCTTTAGGACAACCAATGAAGGTTTCTTTAGGACAACCAATGAAGTAGCATTCATCAGATTTAGGTCCAAGCTTATCAGTAAACATACGTTTGACATAAGCATTAGAACCTTAAATTTTCAGAAAAGACAGATTTGGATCCTTTCCAGTCGACATCTCATATGGTGTCTTCTCAGCTGATTCTGATGGACATCTATTTAGCGTAAACGCAAACGTTTCTAGAGCGTATCTCCAAAAATATGGTGGAAGATCTGTATGACTCATCATAGACCGAACCATATCCAATAAAGTTCAGATTTCTCCTTTCGGACACACCATTCCACTGTGGTGTTCCTGGAGGATTGAGTTGTGAAACAATTCCACATTCTCTCAGATGATCATTAAATGCTTGACTCAAATACTCTCCACCTCGATCAGATCGAAGAGTTTTTATTTTCTTGTCAAGTTGATTTTGTACTTCATTCTGAAATTCTTTGAACTTTTCAAAAGATTCAGACTTATGTTTCATTAGATACACATAACCGTATCTACTGAAGTCGTCAGTAAATGTAATGAAGTACTGATAGTTTCCTCTAGCATTTATATTCATTGGACCGCATACATCACTATGTACAAGTTCCAATAAGTCTTTGGCTCTTTCATTGTATCCAGTAAAATGAGCCTTAGCCATTTTACCCAATAAATAAGATTCACATTTTTCATATGATTCATAATCAAATGAGCTCAAAAGTCCATCTCTATGAAGCTTTTGAATTGACAATCCCAAAGAAAATTTTGATTCGTGTCGTTAGACTTGAATATTTTGGTACTGATATTATAGACATGCACGCTTTAGTCTAGAATATAAAGTCCATTCTCTAGTGGACCGTTACCATAGAAGATATCATTACGATCAAAAGAACAACACTTGTTTTTTTTGATCGAAAAATGAAATCCTTCCAAATCCAAACAAGGAATGGAAATAATATTCCTACTTATAGCAGGTACATAGTAGAAATTCTTAAGTTCTAAAACCAAGCCTGAAGATAAAGACAAGTGAAATGTTCCCACGGCTAATGCAACAACTCTTGCTCCATTTCCCACACGTAGGTCCACTTGTCCTTTCTCCAAAATTCTCCTGTTGCTTAGGCCATTCATATTCGTACAAATATGAGCACCACAGCCGGTATCCAATACCCATGAAGTAGAACCAGAAGTAGTAACATTTACTTCTATAACATAAATACCCCTAGACAATGTTTCAAAAGTCTTTTGCTTTTTCAGATCTTCCAAGTAGGGTTTTAACTCTTGTTTGAGAAGAATTCTCGGGTTTCGATACCATTGGAGGAAATTTGATCCATTGAATTTGTCCTTCTTAAGGATATATCGCAATGAAAATGGGTTGTGAGGAGTTAACATTGCTTGAATAGAAGAATAGCAAATATTAATATGATGTTCATGAATTAGAGAAATCTCAACAATTAAGAAAA
>NC_027753.1:2688705-2721791 GCF_000695525.1 Brassica oleracea var. oleracea | reverse complement strand
GTGAGCTTTGGCTCATCGCCATTTAGGTAAGCAACACTTTGCTAATTATATCAAATATAATTCTTGGTTGTCAGACGATATCTTATGCCTTATCCAACCTATGTCTCTAAGCCCAAAACTGTTTTGATAACCTAGTCATGTAAACCAATCTTATATTCTTATTGTAACCGTTATCATCTACCTCACTTATGTAATTGCAGACACCTTTTTTTGGCAAGCCCATCTTACAATGAAACAAGTCTTGATAGTTGATAAGATTGGGTAGACATCAAAAGTACTTGAAATTAATTGAAGAACAGATTTTAATTCAATTTGAACTTATATTTAAAATTTATATCTAATATAAATATAAATATAACTAATATATATCTTATATGTATTTTAATTGAATTATAAATAATTATATTAATTTATTCTAATTAAAATAATTAATTATTTATATATTTGATTTTAGAATTTAATCTAATTAAAATCTAATCAAACGACCAAACCAATTGGACCAAACCAATTGTATTAAACCAATCAAACCAAACACTTGATTCAATCGGTTTCACATGCAAATTAATTATAGAATCACTTTATGTATTACAATAATACACGATTACCTTATATTATACTATTCACATTGAATGAATATGCATATTATACTATTCAAAAATCAACAACCAAATATTACTATAATATATGTTGACTTTTAAATCAAATATGCAATCACCTTATGAACATATGCATGCGTAATCACTATTACACATATTCAAACTACACTACGAATCACATGCGTATGTAATTATTATTATATGCATGCGGTTAACGTATACGTTGGTATGTGGTAATCGTAATATACAATATCAAAATTAAGATATGGACCTTTCTAAAATACATGTATATCTAATATACCCATATCTTTATTTTGGATATTCATCAACTTACGATTATAACAGGCTCGGTTGATTAACAATTTAAACAAGATCGAACAAAATTATTTATCTATATCAATATATTAATTAAATAAGATTCAATTTCAGTATTAAATAAGTAGGCTCTGGTACCACTGTTAGAATTCATACCGGTTTATAACTATTTATAAATCAATCTATGAATTTATATGCCTAGAATCTCATGTCAATACTGAAATAAACTTAGATCTTAGAGTTTCGAATATATCTGGTTATTATGCAGCGGAAGGATGAATAAACCAAGTCGAGATTTCTAGCACTCCAAACGTCGTGCCTCTACCTGTATCCACACGCACACAAATTGGATCGATATGGAATACTAGTGCCGTCAAGATCAGATCTTAAACCTTGACAAACGTTTTGTCACTCTTATATATCTTTTAGGGTTTGTCGTCGTGAGCGGATGATCATATCATCAAAGTATCATTGTCCTATATAGACAATTTTTTTGACCTAATACACGTGACTAACCTTTACGTAATTAGTCCATTAGGCAAAAGCCCACTTAGAAACATTAGTAGTTTCTTTATCTTACGTGCTTAACATATAATTATATATGATGTACTTATATCATATATAACACACATATATATCTATGTTACTTATAAAACCCAAGATATCATTGATCCAATTTGCTTAGGTGTGTGACCCTGTAGGATCATATAAAATTAGTAATGGATTCTCAATCCATAGATTATAAGCGGTTTCTAGCAAAACATTATAACCACCTAAATTTATACGATTGTCAATCTCGACACTACGACTTTAACAAGAGTAAGTACAAATGATTTTAGGACATTCCCAACACCATGAACCGCTTAGCCATGGGCCTTGGGATCTAACCCACGACATTGCACTAACCTTAGAAAATCAGAGAAATATGAGAAGAGAAATAACAACGCTTCAAGGCACCCTTTCAAGAACCTTTCTAAAAACTGCCCAACCACTTCGCCAGACTGCCTCGCTAGACCATCTGACCACTCGCCTTGCCGGGTCACCCACTCGGCTTCAACCGCAAATTATTTCTCTCGCCATAACTCTCCCCCTCTCTCTCTCTCTCTCTCTATCTCACTCATATATATATATATATATATATGACTTTCCCTTTTTGATTTGTCTAACCACAAAATAAGAGAGGCATGGCATATTTATAAGCAATGGGAAATGGTCGAGGGGTGACCATTGGCCAAAGTCCGAAATGGTGCAAGTTGCACTCATGCCCTTTTCACCCATAACCTCCTAAAAAAAAAAAACGTCTGAGCTGGCCGAGTTGGTTGGGCTGGTCACCAAACTGGTCAAGTGGGTTACCTAGTTGGCCCGATCTAGACTACTACACTCTAAGCTAACATCAACTACCTAATCTAACTCTAAGATGACTACACTTCTTCTGAGCTACAAGAGACCTTGTTTTGGTTGTATGAGCTGCCCATACTCTCCTGACCTGACATCTCGACCACTCCTATGGATTATGATCGATGTTTTAATATGAACCTTGACTACGCTTGTCCGTGTAGGACGTCCGTCTGGTCCTATGCAGGACTGAGGTTGTTACAAGTCTCATCTTTCTCAGGGGAAACTAATCCCTGCACGATAATATAATTGAGTTCAACATAGCCATGGGACAAGCACTCTTTAAGCTGGCCATTCTTTGATCTTCACGAGGATCCACCAAATACTGAATTGTATGCAGATTCTATGTTCTCGTTGTTACATTGATGAGAGCGTCCACTGCAAGGTCAGGGTAAAGGTTGTGTTGATTACTATTTACTGATCACGGGCGAGTGGTTAGGAACCAAAGATCATTCCATACTGAGATAGAAGATCTTTTTCCTACCCTTTTGATTAGTCTTTTGCTAACCAGAGATCTAGGAAAGACAATGTTGCGTCATCCATATGATGGTGAGTATGATCGAATCAGTTCCAGGTTTAATGCATTCCTTCAATACCGTCATTTGAAAACTTTTGAAAGTAAAGTGTTTAGTTTCTCTATTAACCGCCAAAACTCTTTTCCAAACATAGCCATATTAAAATCCGTAAGATCTTACCATTCAAAACCTTAGTTTCTTATCGTTATGTTACCATTCAAAACCTTGGTTTTTTCTTAATAGGATCAGAGTCATCAAAATAAAGTAACGGGTTACCATTTATTGACATGTTAACTTCTTGCTTTACCATTTATTTGAGATTAATTTAGCTATTAAATTACTCATACATATCCTTAATCAACTTGTGCTAATCAAAAGCTATCTTGACTTTATTTTATTTTTTATCATCAATTGAATTTAGAAATTTGGCAATTGTAATCAATATAACATCATCGTGAACCAAATGTAAATGCCACTATCAGAATAATATACTGTTTTTGACCAATTTCATATTAACGCTGCATGCATGAAGAGAAATTACAGTATAGCTAAGTATTAAAAGAAAAACATTAATAAAGGTAAAAATGAGCCGGCCTTGAATTTAAAAAATCTGGCCCCTTAAATTTAATAAAAAAATTTAACTTACAAACATGTTATAAAACCGAAGATCTGTCGATTAATTGCAACTAGATTCTAACCCACGTTTTAACGCGGGATTTCTTTTTTATAAAATGGTGTTATAAATTTTTTACAGTTTCTTTAAATTGAAATTTGATTTTAATCTAAAATTTGTGGCTTGTAGTTCAGTTACATATTTGTTGTGTCAGTAAATATTATTTTGTTTTTTATAATAATTTTGTTTTGTATAAGAATATTAGGATGGATTTTTTCCAGTAAAACTTTGTCAAAAACATAATGTAAACATTTCATACTCGAAATATTGAATATTTTAAAACGGCATCTAACCTTATATTCTACCAATATATTAATTTATATGTACAAAAGATAGACAATGACTTAGTTAAAACAATTTCCTATAGTACCGGTTATTAATTACCATTCCATACATTAAAATCTTAATAAATAAAAGGTTCGAATTAGTTTACGTAGGAGTGAGAAATGTAAAGATACATAATGAAATGATTTCAAGTATACTATATTGTATTGTGTATTTTATATTTAGAGATAGATATTTTTGTATGTGGAAACTAAATGTCATTTGGTAAGAATATCGGTCATGTTTGTTGATTCCCAAACAATTGGTAAGCAAAATGAATTAGTGTAACATAATTTTCAGATTTATATATTTGATATCCAATCTAGTCTAACATTAACGGGAAAGTGTATATGTCCAAAATTTAAATGACAACCTTTTATCAATAGATATAAGTAGGACTCTAAATAAATAAATTATATTATTTAAATGGATTTTAAACCATAGTTGATTATGTAAAATTATCATTATGTATGCAGCTGGACATCATATTTATTAAACAATATTAAAATTTCTACTTTGCAAAAAGTGTTATAAAACTTGATTTTGAAAATGTTTAGTTGGATACATATGAACTTACTATATTTTCAAAAACGTAAAGTTATATATTTACTATATTTTCAAAAACGCAAATCAGTTACGTTTTTGTCAATAAAATGATAAAATCTTGATCTAAATCTTGATAAAATGAAAATAATTAAAACTTGATCATATTAAACATAAAAAAAAATTAAATTTGTTATATAACCTATTATGAGATAGGGTAAATGTTTAATAAATCTTGATCTCTTGTTATTATCGTTTGTTTAGGTTAGATTTACAAAAGATTCTCTGGTTGATAGTAATTCTAACAATATTAAGTTAGTTATCTAAAGTTCATCGTGATTCTAAAGAAAATGTTTCTGTTTTTTTTTGTTAGCATAATTTTAGGAAATGATTTGGTTATGTTAGATAAATTTGTTAGAGTTTTAAAAACTGTAGGAAGATGAAATAAATTTTTAAAAAAAAAAATGTTTAGCGTAATATTAGAAAAACTATTGTTTGTTCTAGTTAAGATTGTTAAAATCTAAGTTAAAAAAAAAGTTAAACGATTCGTCATTTCATGTGGAAATGTTTATAATTCTATTTTATACATCTACTCTATAGAATAAATTAGGATATTTTCTATGAGGTAATGATTCAGTTTTTTGAGTTTTTCTAATATGCATGAATGATAAATGTTATGAATCTGTTTTCATTTCTCTTTGCAGGGAACCAAAATATATCTTTTAATTCATGACGAAGAGAATTCATGGAGAAGAAGAAACAAATGTCTACAGATCAGATTAATTCTAATGAGGACCTACTCTACTTCCATAGATTCAAACATGGAGACAGTGAGAAGAGGAAAAAACAAATGACATATGTGTATACATATTGTGTAAATGTTTGTATTAATTATAATATACTGTAAAGGATTAGATACAGTTGTATTAATGAACTGTGAAAGATTCAAATTTAATTTATTCATGCTTGATGAACTTATGAAGGTGTGTAGGTTCAAATATAACCACGTTAGTGTATTACAGGTAGTCGACGAATCTTTATAATTAGAGGGGGAAGTTATTCTGTAATGTTAATCTAATAATAATGAATGTTACATTTTTTCTAATGAGAAGTGAATACGTCCAAATTTAAATGACAACTTATTTAAGTAGATAAAAAGTACGATTCTGTTTTAATAGATTAGATATGTTTAGGTTACCGGCTGCTTCCCCACACCATTTTGTCACTTCTTCCAAAAATCCCAACAAATCAAGATACAATATAAATAACTCTTTGAATTAACCTAAAATAAACAAATCTCAACCGTTATGGATTTTCAAAATTTCAAGAAGTAATAACTAAATATAGATTTTCAAAATTGTTATTTACGAGTATTTTCTTTTATAAAATGTTTATAACCCTGAAAATTTTAAAATTGTTCCAAGCTGATTGGTGAAGATCTTAATCGTTCTTTGTCTAGAAGACATAGCAAATTTATGAAGTTTTCTATATTGGAATTACACAAATTATCATCAGTAATCTCGATGAACACTATGTTAACTTTGATCATAAGCGGTGAATGGTCATCATAGTAATTTTATAGAATAACATCATCATGTACTATCTTCGCACTGGTCTCTTAAGTAGCGGTCTCTGGGCTTTTCTTTGATTTGGGCATTTCCAGTACTTGTATTGTCCTCCGTCTCTTGGCTATCGAAAATTAAAGAGGCAACAAGAGTTGAAAAACTGGAAAGAGTAAAAATATCAAAAATATCAAGAAGAGAAAAACTAACCCTTCTCATGTTGTTGGTAAGCCTCTTGAAATCTCCGTTTTGCATTCTTAAACTTGGCCTCTGGATCAAGACCTTTGATTTTCTTATAGCGACAAGAACAAAGACAATAGCTACTAGAACTTAGAACATAAAATAACATCAATGCTTGACTAACCCAAACATTCACATCTTGTTGAGATCCAACAATTTTTCGCTTCTACTCAGCAACAACAATAGGCTTTCTTTTGATAGCATGTACCATTTGTTCTCTGGTTTGCTTTGGTTGTCTTATAGGCTCATCAAGAGTGGATGCTGAGTGCCTCATAGGTTTAACATAAGCTTCTTTTTTCTTTATTTGTTGATTGTTTTTGTCCCTCCCAACCACATTGGCTTCATATGTACCCTCAGGTTTCTTCATCGCGTTACTTTGCAATTTTCTTTCATGTTTGGGCTCCACACTGTCACAGATATCTGAAAACATCATGAGTGTCAACATATATATGAAGAATTTCAAGTAGATAATAAAGTACTGAAAATATACTATTAACTCACTTCCATCGCAGTCCAAGGAATCTAAGATCTTCAAGTGGCGAAAACATTAAGAACCTAGTCAGAATAACATTTTATTAGTGCCCAAAATAAAATATGACAAAGAGGGAGAGATATATTCATAAACCTGAGAGAGTTCAAATGCGGTAGGTTCAAGAGCATAAAAATCTAGGTCATGTGGAAGAGAAGGAAAATCTTCTGCTTCATCAACTATTGACAAAGTTGCAAACTCTGGTGTCCCATCATCAGCAGCTGCATGAGCCATGATTATGAATCTTGGACAAGAAAAAAGGAGTTGCTCGTAATGACTAAGGTACATGAGGAGAGAGCTATTACCAGAAACTTCCTTGGGCATGTTTATCAATTGGTCCACCATCTCTTTCCATTTTCTGCACATCACATACGTAAAAATGCAATACTTATATTAAGGAGTAAATCTTCTAAATCCAACTAGCATAGAGCATTTCCTAGTGACATTTATTTTACATATAAAAGTTTGTGATGTCTAAAGAATAACATAAACTTGCAAACATCAAACACAATACACATATTAGGGAGTAAATGTTGTAAGTAATCGACTAGCACAAGTATAGCTCCTAGCAACAATTTAAAGAGATTTGGACATCTTTTGTGCATCTAGTTTGCATGTAGTTGATTCTCTTGGAACCTTTTACCAAAGTTTTTATGCACATCACATAAATGAGAGAGTACACGCACAAAGAGACTAAACAAAATTTTAAAAATGTTCAAACTCTTACTCAATAAGAGTCTTTGCAAGTTTGCTAATCTTATCGGAACCATGTTTCCTCAAGCGATTAACTGCCTTTCCGATTTCACTACCCTACAAGAATGCAAGCCCTTCAATCAGTATTCAATATATTTTAATACCAAACATGCATGATCTGAGATTTTAGGAATCATAAACATTTAGTAAGAACTTTAATAAAAAAACTTTTCATAATTTAGAATCTTATTCAATTCATATTCATCACCAAAACAGCAACAGAAACAAACCTTTATAAGATCCAGAGTGATAGACATGGAGGTAAGATTTCTCAGGGATTCGAATAACACAGATGGCTGCAAAAGCTCAGATGACGAAACCAAAACCAAAAAGAAACAATCAGAACCAAGATTACAAACAAACCCTAAAGTTATCACTGCCTCTGATGTAATTAAAGTAAAGAGACAAAACCTCATCATTTTTGTTTAACAAGATATCTTTGATCCTCATGACCTCATCAACAATCTGACTATTGTTCAGTTTCATCTCATCTTCTTCATGAGCACCATCATCTGTGTCCATGGTCTTACGGCCATTGTTGGTCTCATTGTCGCCAGATTTTGATAAATCGGGCTGGTCACATCCAATGCAGCGGCTCCCTTGACAAGAGAAGAGAAGCTCGACGATTGTGTGTCTCCTGGATCTGAGCTCCTCTGGGGAATCAGTGTCAGCCACCATTATGGCATGCTCGATGATCCCAAAGATATCAGAATCCCCTCGACGAAAATAGTCCCTCCAAGTATCTAATGAAGCAGATGGTTTCATTAATGTCATCTGCAAGAAATAGATTCCAAAATCAGGTTAATAAATCTAAACCTAGGTTTTGAACACGCCTTTCCAGTCAAAAGAATCATGAGAATCTGATAAAACTCTTGCAGAAAATGCACAAGAACATACCCCAAAAAATTTGAAAAGATTTTTTTGGAGCCACGAATGAAAACACGAGAATAAACCAACAAAAAGACACAACTTAGAGCATCTCCAACCCTACTCTAAAACCCACTCCAAACTCCATTTTGCAGTAAAATCATCGCAACCACCACTCCAAAACCCACTCCAAAATAGAGTAATAAATATGATTACTCCAAATATGAAGTAAACCAACTCATTACTCCAAAATGGAGTTGAACTTTTTTATTTATAAAATGATCCTCTATATCTAAATATTTTCGTTTTTAATAAAATATTATTATAAATAAATATATAAATATTATTTTACTATATATATAATAAAAATTAATGTTAATATTTCTTAATTATATAAATATCCATCTAATGAACTATTTTATGCAACAAAATATATATAATATAAAACATAAAAGACCATACATATAAAAAATAAAAGATAAGCACCATACAAAAGATATATAATATAAAACATAAAAGATCATACATATGAAAATGGACTATTTTGCAAATAGTATAAATGAAAGATGATATTACTAATTTTTTAATTAACATAAAAATAATATATATTTAAAATATTCTATTTTGGAGTAGGAAATGAAGTAATACATTGGAGCAAAACTCAACTCCATTTTAGAATTACTCTATTTTGGAGTAGAAAATGAAGTAATACATTGGAGATGCTCTTAGGACAGCCTGGCGTTACTTTTTCACTAGAACCCACAAATGAAAGTCTGCAAGAAAGTCCTTTAATATTTCCTTGAGCAAACGAAAAAGGATTTAATGGTATACTAAACGTGTTAATTTGTTGATAAATAGTTGTTCTAAGAGTTATTATGTGAAACTTAAAAAAAAAAATATATCGAATCACCCTTTATACTTAATGAGATTTACAGTAAAATATTATTTAAATGACTATAAAATAAATCATAAAGTGAAATATAATTAATTTATTTCACTTTTGGTAATATGTAAATATTAATTCAGTAACATAATTAAACATAAATCTTGGGCAAGGAATGCAATGTCATGTCTTTCACCTCTACATTTGGAGGTGGAGACATTAATTTGGGCAATAGAATGTATAAAGATTTTATGACAGTTTCAGGTTACGTTTGCAACGGATTGTTCTCAATTAATTGGTGAAGATGGTTTCAGAACAAGAAGAATGACCAGCATTTAGAAGTTACCTGGAAGACATTAAGCTTTTAAAAGGAAGTTTCCTCAACTCAGACATCGTTCATGTACTCCGGACGGAGAACCTACGGGCGGATAGCTTAGCACGCAGTGCTAGAAAACAATTGTTTTTCGTCGTTCACATGGATGCGGAGTTAGCAATTTGGTTTACAGAGTCAATATGAGTCTGTAAATGTTTGTTACCAAAAAAAAAAATTAAACATAAATCTCTGGTTTAGGTAATATATAATTATTTAGTTATTTATAAAAATCTAATGTATTTCTTTTTATTAATGGCATGTCCTGTGATTGGATGGGATTTGCATCTTTACAAATAAGGATATTCATTGAATCTTTGAAAAGTTAAATAATCTGCCATTCTTAGTAGTAGGAATAATTTTCCTTGGATACTTGAAAAGTTAAACTTGCCATTGTAGAACAATAACTTGAATGGAATACAGTAAAACTGTATAAATTCATTAATAATATTGAGACTATGGTATTTTAATAATTTATAGAGTTATTTATTTGCAATTTTTTTTAGAATTTTCTTTTTAAAACATATTTTCTATAAAATAAAAAAAATGTTGATATTGAAGTTCTAAAATTAAACTTTACATTAACTAAACTTTTAAAATTTGACGTTTATATTTTTTTTATTATATTATTTGGTGCATAAAATATATTTCATAGAATTTAAATGTAGTTTTAGATGTAATATTACTAAATATTATCAGAATGTATTGAAATGTTAAAAAAAGTATAGAGATAATTTATTGTGAATATGGAACAAACAATACAATAGTTGGTTTGTACCTAAATAAAATATGTACAAGTATAAATTATTTATGCTTCTAATGGTACCATATATTTATATAGATTTTTTTTAAATAATTATTAGCATAAATAAGTTGAATTGAATATTATTATAATTAATTTTCAGGTGAAAATAAAAATAATTTCTCGTATTTTTAGAAAAATAATAATTCAAAATAACATATGTTCTACTTAATTTCTGGTTAATTTCGTGGTTTGATTTTTAACATACTTGGACTCTCTTAGTTTTGGTAATATGTATATTCGTAAAAATTAATTCATAATATAGTTAAACATAAATCTCTGGTTTAGGTAATATATAATTATTTAGTTATTTATAAAAACCTAATGTATTTCTTTTTATTAATGGCATATCCTGTGATTGGATGAGATTTTCATCTTTGCAAATCAGGATATTCATTGAATGCTTGAAAATTTAAATAATCTGCTATTCTTAGTAGTAGGAATAATTTTCCGTGGATACTTAAAAAGTTAAACTTGCCATTGTAGAACAATAACTTGAATGGAATACACTAAAAAGTCTACAAATTAATAATATTGGAACTATGGTATTTTATTAATTTTTAAAATTAATTTACAAAAAATTTCTTTTCTGGAATTTTCTTTTTAAAATTTTTTTTCTATAAAATAAGAAAAATGTTGATATTTAAATTTTGAAATTAAACTTTACAGTAATTAAAATTTTAAAATTTGAAGTTTATATTGTTTTTCTTATATTATTTGGTGCATATGAAATATATTTCAAAGAAGTTAGGTTTAGTTTTAGATATAATATTACTAAATATTATCAAAATGTATTGAAATGTTAAAAATTAGAGAGATAATTTTATTGTGAATATGAAACAAACATTATAATAGTTGGTTTGTACTTATATAAAATGTGTACAAATATAAATTATTAATTTATGCTTCTAATGGGACCATATATTTTGAAGTTCTTGTGTTACAAAAAAAAGATTTTTTTAAAATTAAATTTTATTTTATATTTTAGTTTCATTTTTGAAGAAAATAACTTAAACCTTTTAAATGAGAAACAATAATCATTTAAAAATAAAAATTTAAAAACTTCAATCATCTTTTTACTTTTATCGAAAATAAAGTTTCATAAAAAATAATATAATTTAAATAATTTATAAAATTTGGAAAAAAAATTTAAAATATCAAATAATTTTTAATTTTTTTGAAAATTACATAAGCTAAGTAACTCTTCTAAATATTTTATTAAGTTTAATTTTTCATTGTTAAACAAATTAAAAGATTATATTTTAAATTTTTTCAAATAAAATCACCTATAGAAATATTTTTATCCCATGAAATTCATTCAAATATAGTCAAAATTTATCTAAATCTGAAAAGATTTAAAATCTTCTACACTTCTAACCGCTTGGTACTATTTGACAGTGTTTCTCTTAATATTTTACTATTGAGAGAAATAAATCACATTTGCTTTCAGGGTTGGACGAGCTTTCAGGATATATAGTTGAGTAACCTCTTTCACATGACTATTCTATGTTTTGCTTGAGGACAATCAAAATGGTAAGTTTGAGGGAGTTGATATACCATGAATTTTACCTGCTTTTAGCCTTGATATATAGATGTTTTAGAGACTATTATATGTGTTTGTTGTATGCTTTAGAGTGTTTTCAGGTTCAAGTACATTTTGGAGAACTTTGGTGAGTATGGAGCTTTTTGAGGTGCAGAACTGCACAGATGCGTCAGATGTTTAGCTATGAATTGAGACCTTTCCACGGTGCGATTGAGCCCATATTTTGACACAAAATATATCTTTGAGTCATATTTCCAATGCCACTGGTTTGAGGTCAATTGGCATCCTATAGCAGAATCTATGCCCGTTTTACTGAAGAGTGGTATGTCTGCCTCGCGAGAGAAAGCTGTCGAGGAGATGAAGGAATGTCGATCGACGGTGCACCCTTGGTGTCGATCGACGGTGATTCCAGAATGCAGGCCGAGTATATTTCAAGATCAACTTAATCCCAGAAGCAACCACAAATTACCAGAATACCTATGGATGACCTAAAACCTTATTTATGTATTTTATAAACCATTGTTGACGGCTATGCTTTCTTTTATTCATAGTTCTACGTTAGGAGTGTATAGAGGAACTCCTTCAGAGTCCTCTTGGAAATCCATTGGTTTTGGTTTTATAATTTATATACATTCATCTATTCTTTCTATGATATATGTGACAACTATCATGTCTGAGTAGATCCACCTGCTAGATCTAGGTTTTCTATGGTTTCTTATGAACTTGTGATTTATAGAATTGCTAGGGTGACTTATTGTATCCTTCACAGGATTGTTCTTATTTCTTGTATCTAGAGTAATTAACTAGATACATAATCATAGGATAGATAGGCGCACATGAGAGCTGGTCTACTACCTAAATTGAATCCTGATGAACTAGGTTGTTAGATACACGCAAGAGCTGGTTTAGTTAATCTAGTGAACATATCGATTAGGTCGTTAATGTTTGTCTAATGAAGTGTTGATTGACACCAAGACATTTGTATCAATCGATAACTAGTCAATAGTATCGATCGACACTCGATCCTTGTTCACATGCGAGAGTTGGAACATAGGACTTAGTCATCTGATTAATAATTACATGCGAGAGCTGGATTACTTGCTTATTGAATTCGAGTTATCGGATCAAACCCTTAGCATCTATATATTGAGTTCTAATACTTGATTGAAACCCTAAGTCTAGCGACCATCCTTCCATCAAACAACTCATCAATTTACTGCCTTGTTCACAACTGCTTACTTTATTTACTGCTTATTATACTTTGACATAGCATGGTCTGAAGCTAATGTCTATTGTGTAAAATATTGAGTCTCTGTGGATATGATCCTCAAGTACTACATCAAACCTCTTATTTGAGAGAGTAACTTGAAGGTTAATTGAGCATATCAACTACTACCCGTTGTTTCAATCAACGCTACTGTCTTCTCTTTCTCCACCTCTCCGCACATAGCCTCATCACCTCCTCTAACTATTGTCATGTACTGTTTGTTTTATTCTATTATGTTTGATGAATGTAAAATACAAATCTGATTTACAGTGAATCGCATGTGCTATGTTTTGTTGTTGTATCATTGATATGAATTTTGGTTTATGTGTATTGATCAAAACTAAGTATTACATACTCAATTTTATCATTTCCTTATCAACACCACGCAAGTGTAGACTTCACACAAGTTTCTCTTACTCTATTTATAATGATTTTATTTTACATCAGAAATAGATTATTATGATATAATATTCATCAGAAAATTGGTTATTTGACAAATTATTTCTTAACACTATTTATTTTTTCAAGTTTTTATTTATACAATATATTTTAATACTAAAAAATATTATATACTATTTCAGATTTTAGTTTGGTTTAAAATATTATAAATATATTATAGTTTATATATGGGTTTAATGATTAGGGTTTAAGGTTTATTATTTAGGGATTGTGGTAGGAGTAGAGTTTAGTATTTAGGAGAAGTGGGTTAGGGATTATAGATTGTGGATGGGGTTAGAGTCATATACTACTTCAGCGATGTGGAATAATTTTTTTTTATTGAAAAATTCTTATACATTTTTAATTGAAAAATTCTAAATTTATATACACATTTAGTGCACATAGTAGATAGATAAACGGTAATTAAGAATGTGACCTGAGTGGCTTTTATTGTTTTTTAGTGAATGTGCTCGGTAAATCTTTTCTATATCTGAATTCAGCGATGCCATCACCTCTATTGTTCACTGACGGATAATTGTAACGTTATGCTTGATTTACTTCTAGGGAAATGAAAAGATCAAGTTCTTGCTTGGCATGTTACTTCTACGGCAATCTCATGTCTTCAGACAAGGTATTGTTAGCTATACCAGGTTGTGAACTGGCTCCGATCAGTGCCTATTCTCCGATCAATGCACTACAAGAAAACAGGGAGATTACAGACGAAATTTCTGACGGAAATTCCGTCAGAAATTTCTGAGGAAATCTCGATGAAGTTCCTACGAAACCAAAAAAATAACTTCCGTCGGGAATTTGTCAGAAATTTTCGAAGAAATTCTGGCGAAACAAAAAAAATGACTTCTGTCGGAAATCCGTCAAAAATTTCCAACGAAATCCCGATGAAAATTCCTGACGAATATTGTCAGTCAGAATTCCGTCGAAAATCCTAATGGATTTTTGTTTCCCGGCAAGCTAATCCCGAGGGACAACTTGTTCGTCAGAATTTTGTCCGCGTTCTCGACGGATTTCCAACGATTTTTTCCATCGGGATTCGTGTGTTTTCTTGTAGTGATGGTCGAATATGCTGCCGTTCCCCATAACGGTCAATAATTTAACTCCCCAGATGGATAAAGAGGCCTATCTTATCCCGAAACCAGAGACACTGGAATATTCAAAGCCAGCTTGTCCGTCAGGCAACAGTCTGGCCTTCTTTTTTTTTTCTTCAATCGTTCCTAACTAAAGCTTGTCTATAGAAATTGCTCCGCTAAGCGACTCGCTGCCTTCTCTCCTAAGTCAGTGAGAGAAGTATGACCAACTAGCATGTGTCGTAAATATTAATTTCTTTATTATGTCAAAATTGGTGTTACTTTCTTCATTTCCATTCACATTTTAGTTACTCACCAAATTAATCTATTTTTAATCATCGTTTTTCCAAAATCAATATTCACTCTCTTAGCCATTGGATCTCCGATTTAATTTTTTGAAGCCAATTACTCTTTTAGCCACATGAATTTGGTGTTGACAGACGATAAAATTGCTTTTAAATTAAGCCCCAAATTTAAGAAATATTCGACATGTTGAATGAGAAAGCATGTTTTCCATTGCCTAAACAAGTGCCTCGAGCTTAGAGTGTAATGAGGACTTTCTTCTTCTTTGCTTTTTTATACCCATTAGCTGGATTTTTCATGACATGTTTTTTCAAATCTATCCGCTAAATTGTACCATAGAAGTTCAAGAACCATCCACCAGACATGTTTTGCAAGCATATAGCTTGTGAGCCAATAATATTTGGTTGTTGATTCACAGGAGTTGCACATGCATTTTCCGAATACCAAGCATGGCATTCCCCTTATGATTATATGATTAGTTCCAAAAGATCTCTATCTATTCTTCTAAATAATTTATCAAATTATCCACAGATTAGGATATTTTTTCATTGACAGATCTTCAATACTGTTTTTTTCTCTAGAATAAATAATCTACTTTTCCGAAGAAAAGATATTTAGACTAGAAAACATAGCTTATAAGGTTCTTGTATGTAAACCTAGTGAACACTCAAAAATAGCATGATTAACGGATTAATCTTGTTTCGAGCAGGTACGACAAATATTGTCATATCTCATATAACGAAGCGTCAGGTTTTTGTTACTGCTACATATTTTTTTGTCAACTACCATATAAGATGACACATATTCTAGGGTGCATCAATTTTTCAAGCAAACGTTTGAAGTTTAGTTAGGCTGGATTCCCAATAGACAACGTCTGCTTTTGAGTAATTTCATTATAACACGTGTAGATACATTTAACATTATTATTATTACGTGGCTTGTGGGACACAACATGTACTCACTCACTCAACAAATACTATTAACGCGAATAACATTCTTTTTGTAACCAAAACCAAGGGCCATATATTCCTCATAATACTCTGTTTGTTACTTTTCTATGACGGAGCTCCGGCCAAATTCCCTCGTGCCAGCCGGAGATGACCAGGAACACGTTGCTTTATCTCTTCTAATGCACACAGTGTCTCTGGATCCAGCCCTCCTGCAAACTGAATAAACAACATTGCAAAGATCAAACACCAAATGCACAGAGTAAATGGTATTTTATATAGGAAAATTTGGTATTACCTGGTGCGTTCTGTAAGCGAACCGGACTCCTTGGAGAAGCAACGCTTCTTGAGTAGACTCTCTATCCATGTTACGAGCTGATTCTAGCTCGTTGGCAACTCTATTCATGTAGGTTTTAGCAAGCTTGATCGATGCTCTTTTGATCTACCAAAGGGGATCAGACCAAATGTTAAAATAGTTCAAACAAAGTGTAACCACTTATTTTACTTACGGGACAAAACAAAGACCATATATAGAAAAAAACAACATACCTTACTTATCATTCCCGAGTCAAGCATCCACTCGACTGGGATTTTAAAGTCCTGATAAGAACGCATGGACGAGCCGCGTAGCCTGACTAGCTTCCTTACCCCTTGCTCCGACCTTATCATAACCAGAATTTTAGTTTATTCAACATTTTGAGGAGTTTAAAAAAGTTCAGGACTTGTTTTACTTGTCTAATAAGTTGACCATTTTCGTCAAGGCAACACCGTAGTGAATGCTCGGATCATCGGAGTAGGAAGAAAGTTCTTTCTCCAGTTTCTTTAGCTCTCGGTACTCAACTGCAGCCTCTTGCAGGGCATCAGCTTTCCTCTCAGGCCACTTGAAATGCTTAAGCACAGCTCGCTCATCAGCCTTAGGCAAAGAGGAATAATGCATATGAGTAAGTGATTCACTATTGATGTAAAACAAGACCATGGCTTGGTTAGGCCGTTACCAGAGTTGCTAGTTCATTATCAAGCCAATCCACAAACTTCACGACATCTTCCATGTCCGAAAAACAAGTGGTCAGGACTTTCTGGATAAGATCATTGATAAAATCTCCTTTTGTCTCAATGTCAGCTTTTATCTGTGGAACAAAATGAAGCTCATCATTGGGTAGAAGAGAACGGTCCAACACTCATGTTATAAGCAAACATAAGAATAAAATTGGTTGTTTACAGCGATGAGATGGGCGGAACGGTTTTGAATTTCTCCAACTATACTATTGTGAGCACTGTTAACCTGAGACTTGTTTCCATTAACAGATGGCGAAAGGTTTCTAGTGTTATCTTGCTTTTTCAGCAACTGAAACAGCTGCGAAACTGGAGGTGACTTTTGGGCACGTGCTGCTTTGGCGAGAGGCCTAGGTGGTGGTGGTGGCGGAGGAGGCGGTGGTGTTGGTGGTGCAATAGGTGTTGAAGCTTCATCTCTTTTACCTGAATTTGTATTAGCTGGAGATACCAAAAACTTTGGAAACGGCGGTCTTGAAGGAGAAGGTGATGGTGGAGATGATCTTGATGATGACTCTACCACTACCTCCTTTTTAACCTTGGATTGCTCCAGTTTGCTGGCGATTAACCTCTGTATGTCTTTGAATCTTGTGTTCTGATATTCTTTAGCTGGCTGCATCAACCAAAAACACTTGTGAGATTACTTCTAATCATTCATTAAACATAACAAACAAGATCTTCATTCTCTAGTCTCACTACGTCAATGCACTAGCAACATTGCCGGTACTAGGCAAAACCCAATAAAACATTGGTCTATACACTCCCATATTTATATTAAAAAAAATTTCATTGAAATTTTTACTAAATCGCACACAGTCACCAGAATCTGAGGGCCGGCCTGAATAGCATATTAGGCCGGCCCTGAATAGGGAAGAGATGATATATGAGGTTACCTTGTCGTTAGAAGAAAGAGATGAGATCTTAGCTTCAGCTGAAACAAGATCTTGAGAAAGCTTCTTGTTCTTTAACTCAAGCTCTGCGTTTGAGTTACGAGCTTCCTCTAGCTCTGTCTTCAAACTCAAAACCTGCGCTTGCAAATCTTTAATCAATGACTCGTTCACTACAAGCTTCTCCTCCATTTTCTTCCTCTTCTCATCTTCCTCCGCCGCCGCCGCCGCAGCAGCAGTCGTTGCTGCTTCATCGCTCTTTCTAGATATTTGTCTCCTCGGACAACCGAATTGCTCTACCACCGCCGGACGGTTTACAGACCGAGCTCTCTGAGGTGCCAGAACCGCCGTATCCTCCTCTCTGGAGTTTGCTCTCTTGAGCAGAGATGATCGCCGGTTCTTGGCCGGATCGTGGCCGGAAGATTTCGGTTTACTGCTGTCGTCTTGCGCTCTAGTTCTGGAAATGACCGAGTAGTGTGAATTCGCGGCTCTCACGCGGGAAGGAGTGGTGGAGGTGGCGGAAGTGCGTGACATTACTGATAAATTTCCGCCGTGTAGACGGCGGTTGCCGGCGAGAAGAGTCGTTGCTAACGTCTTACTTAGCTTTGACTTGTGAAAACCAAAGAGACGACTTGAAAAGCTGCCCGGAATAAGAAACAACAACTATAATAGTATTAATCACCAACCATTAATTCAATAAATCCGTATGCTATTAATCTTCGTTATTTAGCTAATGACTGTTTACAATACTATACCAAGCAACTAATGAAGGAATGCTCGTTCGGGAGGGAACAGTGGGCTTTGAGGCCCACCATTACTTTTGACGACTTCTGTAATAAGACAAAAAGATTAAGTGGTGGGCCTATATTCTATTTTTTTTCTTCATTTTCTTCGGATATAACGTGTCATCAAAAACCTAACACACAAAAAGTAGACAATGTCCCTGTGTCGATGTAGTCGATGTAGCATATAGGTGTATGCGTGTACTCTAACTACAAGCAAACAAAATTATTGTTGCGTATTTTTCTTTTTTGTAAAACAAAATATTTTTGATAGTTTTCTTGTAATAAAAATTTATATTGATATGATTTATGTTAAGCTAAGATCAAGTATTAAAAATCAGACTATAGAAAAGGACCCACCAATAATTTGTCTCACGTTGAAGTTGCAAATAGAACAAAGAGCATTTGACATTTATGAGGGGACCATTATGTTTGGAATAAAAGGTGTATGTTCTATTAACAGTAAAACTGCATACATAATTACATATAAAAGAGAAATAGAGAATAAATATTAAAACATGTTTAGACGAAAAGGGAAGAGTATGTCCTAATCATACTCAAACTCAAAGCTGTTAGTGACCATTGGTTTACAAGTTAAGTTATTGACTTATTTTGTGGATTTAGGATATTTTGATCATAGTTTGTTAATAATGATATCAGAAATGATTTTGTCTCTAAGGCAATTATTAGGCTATATATGTAGTTGCCTTGCTAGGTAAATCTACTTGCAACTATCTATGCTTTTATTGGACGCTCACGGGAAAAGGAAAAAACAAAGCACAGAAAAGACTTAGTTTGATAGGAAAATCATAACTATGCGTACGGTGAAAATTACATTTTATCGAATAAAGTAAGTTTAGATGCAAAATTATTAATTATGCATGTCTTCAGAAAAAAACACAATTTTTTTAATCATATAATTATTTGATAGTCTGCGTCTTACTTTCTTGTTCTTTAAGCTATTTAAATAATACAGCTGCTATGTTTTAAGAATAAATATATTTATTTAAGTTACAGTAGCGAACAAATAAGATTTATAGTGCTGAATTATTATGTGCCAATCCTTAAATCTAAATCTAGTCACATACGCATGATTAAGAATATGCATTTGTATTTATTAACAAATTAGAGCTTAGAATGTACCATGGACCATGGTTATAGCAAAATAGACATGTAAAAAGGTATATGAACCAGTACTGTATCATGCAAATTTCTGAGAACAGCAAGGATCATTTGGATGGAACTACAAAAAAATCTTCAGTGCTTTGTGGATTAGGGTATACAAGAAAAGAAACATAAGATTTGATTATTAAGAAAATATAATACAAAGTTTCTGTTCGTGCTTGGCATATAGTATTTGATCAGGTTGAGTGAACCAAAGGAAGTAAAGTCTGTATCTAATTCGAAAGTTAAACACATATATCTTCACGAACATCACTCCTACATTAATTAATAATAGGCATGATCGATGTTGCTAACTTTCAGAAAGCGAGAGCGATGATGGAGAAATCAAGAATCAAACGATATATATGGAAACCTTGTAGATATAAACCTGAAGGATGAAGAAGAATATCGTCTTAAAAAAAAATTGTTTACATTCTCACTAGTCATGATGATGAGAAAGCGAGAGAACTGATGGAGAAATCAAGAATCAAAAGATATGTAGTACCTTGGATATAAAACTCTTGAAAGAGGAAGAAGAATGTCTTCAAAAAAACATGTTTACATTCTCATCAGTAATGATGATGAACAATGATATTGCACACGCAGCTCTTCTCTTTATACATGCTTACGATGACATCATATTCATGAAGCATGTGTATATATTATATGCATGTGTGCTTTATATCTCTGTGCGAGGATGAATATGAATTTGTTTCCTATATATTTGTAATTATTTATGCTCGAAGGTATGTATGACGTCTTCAAGTCTTGGAAACGTCAAAAAACTTGAGGAACCTGATGAAAATATAGTTTAATATAATTAAATAACCATAAAAGGAAAGGAAAATAAATATACACATCTGTTAGTACCTCGCAATCTTCTATTGATCAATCTTTAATTTTAGTTGACCGGCCGATTGTGACAAAAAAAAATTAAATTTTACCGGTCGGTTTTAAACTGATTTTTAATTATTTTACCCGGTTAATTATGTTATTACAAATGATGAGAAACATTACATAGACGATATCACAACTGACAATTATATTTGACTTATGAGGATTCACGTATGACTGCATCAGTTTGAGTAGTCCTATGAGATTAATTTTCGACGCTACTCATTGTGTCATGCTGAAGATCTCTTGTAAGTATTTTTTCTAATTTTCTGCATAATTCGCATTTTCCGTAAATTAAAAACTCAAACTTATTCCTGTAGAAATTGCGTTGTCTGAAACTCGAACCCCAAATTTAGATGTAGAAGCCTTTAAACCCCAATCTCTTACTAGTATTTAGATTGGAATGCATGGAAATCAATTAATTAATACTCCCTCCGTTCCTAAAAGATGTATGTCCAGGAAAAAAAATTTGTTTTAAAAAGATACATTTTTTACTTTTTCAATGTATGATTTTATGAAAAATTGTAAGTTTCAAAAACATTAATGGTGTTTATTGAATTTCTATTGGGTAAAAATTATGAAAAATTGTTATTCACAAAAAACAATGCATATTTAATGAGTTTTCTTAATATATGTGAAAAATCTAGAATGTGCATCTTTAAAAAACAGAGGGAGTAATATTTATAAATGGGTTGTTTATCAGTTCAGATCAAATTTTGAATATAGCATTATTTTATATCAATCAAAGGAACATCATCCTGACTACACTGCCCAATCTACAGATGATATAATTCAAATTTACTTCAAAATAAAGTGAAAATGCATCATATTTAAATTTAATAATGGATAAACAAACTAATGGTATTAACTATTTCTCTGAAGCTGTTTTAAATTGTTTGATTTAGACTATATGCATCTATCTTCAAGAGAAGATAAACAATGTTAGGGGTTGTTATACATAATTTATATATACTTAGATATTATAAATATGCAGTCTTTACAGAATATATATGCATCATGAACCTTAAAACAGAGAGAATAAAAGAACCTTAAACGCTCAACAATGGAGTCTACGTTAATGACAATGTATGTATATGCAGCCGTCTTTTTCATTGTTGGAGTAAGAATCAAACATTAGTTAAATACGGACAAAGCAGGTGTACCCTTTTTGTATGCAAACTAAAATGATAATTAAAATATCACAGGATAATGAGATGCATAAAAAGAATTTCAATTGAAAAAACTTGATTAGATGATGGGTCATGTTCGAAAAGGGAAGAGTGTTTTTTTCGTATGCCTCTAAATTGAAGAAAACAATTCCAAAGTAATATATTTCAATATTCAGATAAATATTTGAATTCCAATTTATTTCTATCTTTACGGTTGAACAAAGATAGATGTCAATCCATTGTCATGCAGTCGTCAAATCGTCAAGAAGTAAGTTTGTTTGTTGATATGTTTCAAACATGATAATGCATTAATGTCAGATATATATTCTGCATAAGTATGTGTTGATTTTCTTTGGTAATTAGTTTGAAATATGCGTGTCTCTACATAAAGGCTTCTTTCATTTCTAGAAGAGCTAATCATTAGATTGGAATTTGTGATTGTGGTATTGGTTTAATCAAGTTTAGGTTGTACATGTATGTGTAACGTTAAGGTATAAACATGTATTTAAATTATTTCTTTATATATGTATAGATTATAGACAGGACCGGTCCTCGACAAAAACTGAATGAAACATTCATCTGTGGTTCCTAAACTTTTTTAAAGAATACATAGGTATAGACTCTGAAATTTGTGTTTGACAAAAAAAAGACTCTAAAGTTTAAGAAATTTTTATTTTGTTGAAATCTTTACTAATTCAACTCCCCAAAATCTCAGGCCAGCCCTGATTATAGAATTTTTTTTCTAATCAATAGGAAATACAAACGCGAAGGAAACTACCTTTGTTTTCAGTGTTTTATCCATATCTGTGTTTATTTATAGTGTTCAAGCATATACTAAAATGCTAAATACGTATAAAGCAGGAAACTAATCAAACACAAAAGAGAATACATGAGTGACGACACAAGAGAAGCAATATGTGTGGAGGAATGTCTCCATCATTAACCTAATTTTCTTTTCTTGTATGTTTCAAATTGTATATGTGGTTTTTAGCAAAAATAAAAATTGTATATGTGGTATTTCAATTTTGTAAACATAACACAATTGCCGACTACACATATCGATTAATTATGATGTTACTTTTTCTTGGGGGTCAGTTATCCATATTTTAAACGAAGTTTTAGTCTACAAAAAGTTATTCCAAAAATTAAATCTATCAAAGTGTGTTTTGGGTGTAGTTTATATGAAAAATAAATGTCGCGTGTTCTCGCTTCCTTACTAGGGCATCAACACGATCGTTGTAGTTCTTAGGAATATAGACGAAAATTTACTATTATGTTCTAATTAAGCCTAATTCTCAAAATAATTAAGCAAGTAAAAGAAATAAGATAGCTAGGAAGTACAACCTGGCCAGCTGACTGGGTTTTTCAAATGTCCATCAAGTTTGAGCGGTATGTCTCAAATCGGATTAAACCATTTAAACATGATATAGCTAAATAATCTTTCCATTTCAGCATGTAACGCCGATCGAGAGGGTTGATCTGTATAAATGCATCATAAGCCACAAATTAAACCATGATCAATCCATGACACATCAATTTGGTAAGTCGAGATTTAGAGTATCAAAAAGAGAGCTGCATCGCCACCACAAACTAGTGGGATCATCCAGGTCTTTCTCCTTCTTATGTTAATTTTTCATCCAGCATTCCGCTTCAAAATTCGCTAGTTGAAATGTGTTAACTAACTAACAAGTATATCAGTTTTACTTTTCCAATGTACCAAATGGTCAAAAGGAAGTCGTTGAATTTTGGTTCCAGAAATACAAAATCTTTTCACCTCGAGAACAAAAATTCCATGTTCTGATATAGGTATATTTGGAAATGACGCTGGATAATGAAATTATTTTAAGGATTCAATTCGTTTTTTTTTTCTTGCATTTAGATTTTTACCCTCTTCAAAGAAACTTCAGGCTTGCCTCAGTGATAGAAACAAACAAACGAATAAGAAACGCTAACCAAGATTCACTTATATTATAACTAATATATATGTATATATTATGTCATAGATTCAAACATATGTTTTAACAAATAATTGTTTAGAAAAGAAAGTAAGAATGGGGAAAAAAGTAACAAAGCTTATAGGTGAGTGAAAAACTTAAGTACGGATTAAAAATATTACATTATGAATAAAGTGTACTAGATTTCGATCCGCACAACCGTGCAGGTATTAATTTTCATGTTTATATATATATTTTACATAATTAGAATATATTTTTTAAGTTACTTATATATTTAAATGTTTATATATAATTATTTTAAATATAACAATTTGATATTTTTCATGTTATATATTTGGTATTTTTTATTATATATATTTTAAAATTATTTTTTATTCAATTATTATGGTCATGATCCGTAATTCAAAGCGTTAGATTTCCTTTATCAATTTTTTTTTATGTTTATTCATTTAAGATAATAACTAGGGCAAATCTCCAAAATAGCACCTTTCTAAGTTTATATCACAAAAATAGTACTCAAAAACTAAAATGACCAAAATAGCACATTTCTAAGTTTATCCTTTGAAAATTTTAATTTTTTTATTTTTCAAAATTTGAAATCTTATCCCCAAAACTTCATTTCTCAACCCTAAACCCTAAACCCTAAACTCTAAACCCTAAACTCTAAACCCTAAACCCTAAACCATAAACCTTAAACCCTAAACTCTAAACCCTAAACCCTAAACTCTAAACCCTAAACCCTAAACTTTAAACCCTAAACCCTAAACCCTAAACCCTAAAATCTAAACCCTAAACCCTAAACTCTAAACCCTAAACCCTAAACCCTAAACCCTAAATCCTAAACCCCACCCTTTAACTCTAAAACCTAAGTTTGTGACTTTTGATAAAACATTAAGTGCTATTTTTGTGACTTTTGACCTTGAGTGCTAGTTTGGGAACATAAACTTGATTTAGTGCTATTTTTGTCTTTTTCTCTAATAACTATGTATATATATATAAAAGTTTAAGATAATTTAATTTTATACATGAATTATCTAATTTACAAATGTTAACCCGTTCTACCAACATATTATATTTCTAACATAAATTTTTAATGTTTGTGAAAATAAATATATTAATTTATCAGTTTAAAATAATTTTATCATATTTAGTTAAATACAATGTTTTATTTTAAAATGATAGATATAACTATAAAATAGTAAAATTTGATATAATTTTTTTATTTTATAAAAGATAACTGAGTGTATATATATATTAATGTATAATAAAATTAATTTCATCACTAATTAAAAAATTAGTAAAAATATTTATATACAATTTTTGATAATTAAGATATTTTTATAATGTTTTTCAACACATTTGTTAAGAAAATTAAATATATATATTTATATTTTAAATTAAAAGATATCAAATTATATTATGATTTAAGTAGTTAAAAGATTATATATTAGTATTAAGGAAATACATTTAATAAAAATTTAAATGATGATCCAAATAAAAATATCACACATGAATCAAAGTGAGTTTGTTAACCAATCCGGGGTTTTAGGAGTCAATGTTATATTAGGAATGATATATTATTAATCCATATTATTAGTAATAAATGAATGATAACTGATTTCTAGTGAGGGTCCATTTTAAACAAATCGCACATGAATCAAGACTGTGACTTCTCTTTTAATATATAAGATATCTATCAGGGTTATTAGGATTTTTGTTGTTAGTCGTTTTGAAAGATTAATATTAGGGCTTGACAATTTTTTAAATGGGATAATTTTGAACTAACCAATTATTATTAAAAGAAAAAATATAACATTAGTTTTGACATAATTAAACCTGTGGAAAATTTTAAAACTTTTATCATGTATTATCCATTTTCTCTAGGGATTTTTTGCAAAAAAAAATCTTGGAAGATGATTTTTTTTTGCATATTAAACCGCAAACTCGAAAACCCATAGGTTAAACTTCGAAGTGACGGTCAACTCGCAATATAACTCTCAGTCATGTATAGGTGTATAAGACTATATGTTTTTAACTAAAATCAAAACTAAGTCGTTTTGAGCAATTTTTTTTTTGTGAAAAATGCATAAAAAGCGTATCAAAACCGGGTCTCTTGTTTAAACAATCATTGACCAAACCTTTTAGACTATCGTGTTCCGTTTGTTAACCATCAAACACAACCTTTTGTATTTGCTAAATTTATTCTTTTTCTTCCTCCTTGCTCTGCACTCTCTGCGACACAAGACGACGGCGGTCAACGAAGTCCTTGTCGGTCGAAACAGCCCTAAGGACGAAGAAGGAGTTTCGAAGATTGCCGATTCGGTGCCGCTCTTTCACTCCAACCTCGCTCTCTTTCATCCTCTCGAGATCTCGCTCATCATGGTCACTCTCGCTACGTTCTCTCCATGCGGATTTTTTAGTTAATGTTTCTTAAAAAGTTCAATGATCTGTGACTGTGTTTGAGGAGATTTATTACCTGGTGTCGAGCATGTGTAGAGGAAGGAGGAAGAAAAAGACTAAATTTGGAAAATACAATAGGTTGTGTTTAATAGCTAATAAAAGAAGCATGATAGCCTAAGCGGTTTTACTAAGAGAAAAAGATAAAAATAGCACTAAATCAAGTTTTTGTTTCCAAACTAGCACTCAAGGTCAAAAGTCACAAAAATAGCACTTAATGTTTTATCAAAAGTCACAAACTTAGGGTTTAGAGTTAAAGGGTGGGGTTTAGGATTTAGGGTTTAGAGTTTAGGGTTTAGAGTTACGAGTTTAGGGTTTAAATTTTAGGGTTTAGGGTTTAGAGTTTAGGGTTTAGGGTTTATGGTTTAGGGTTTAGGGTGTATAGTTTAGGGTTTAGGGTTTAGAGTTGAGAAATGAGGTTTTGGGGATAAGATTTCAAATTTTGAAAAATAAAAAAATTAAAATTTTCAAAGGATAAACTTAGAAAGGTGCTATTTTGGTCATTTTTGTTTTTGAGTGCTATTTTTGTGATATAAACTTAGAAAGATGCTATTTTGGAGATTTACCCATTTATTAATGATTGTTTAAACTGGAGACCCGGGTTTGATACACTGTTTATTCATTTTTTACAAAAAAAAATTGCTCAAAATGGCGTGTTTTGATTTCAGTTTAAAATATACAGTCTTAAACATCTATACACGATGTAAGCGTCGGAACAATAATGGATATAAGTGAAGATTTTGTTTTAAATGTATAAGGTATGGATAATCTACAAATAATATAAAATAAATAATCTATTCTATTTACATACGTAAATTAATAAAATTAAGCATCATATAAAGAAAATAGTATGGACAAAATGGTGAATTAATAAATAAATAGTATAGAGATTTTATAAATAATATAATCATAAACCTTTACTTCCACCCGCCCTATTATCTGAATATTAAATCCTAATAACTTAACGCTAAACCCAAATATAAAATATAATAATACTTATAATATTTTAAATAAAATTAAAATCTTAAAATAATATATAATATTTTGTCACAATAAACTATACTAGATAAATATGATTAATAGATTAGACTTGTAAACTAAAAATTGATTAAACATAAAAGAAATAATGAAGACGATACGGAAATGAGAACAATAATAAATGGTGATAATCAATTAGAGAAACCTATTGATAACGACGGTGACCATCTAACATAAGAAATCATCGTGTTGTAGCATAGCATAATATCGGTGATGGAAATTAAAAGGAGGTTGTATTTCGAGTTTCGATTGATCCGAATTTAAGTGCAAAAAAATCTGTCAAATATCTCACTCATCAAGGGGTCTTGGAGACTCACACAACAGAAAGAACAAGAAATTTGAAGGGTGTTTTGGTATATAAGACACAAAATACGTGAATATCAAGGTATTTTTTTTTGGTTATACAATTAATTATTTAATTTTTTGAGTGTCATACGTACAATGTAATTACCTATTTTTTTGTTTTTTAGAAATGGGATATCTATGGGGTTGATTGGTACGAACTGTAGTTTTATTTTTTTTACTGTAGGATTATTGCTGTCAATTTTTTATTGTACATGTAGATTTTATTGCTGTAGTTTTTATTTTAAAGTATGATTAGTATAATAGATTATATTATATACATGCATAATTTTTTTATTAATAAATACATCTCATAATGCTGTGTGCAGCTTCTACAGCATTAACCGATCACCACACCTGTATCTTTACAAAATTTTGATATAAATACTTTTGAACAATGAGGCTAAACCAAATGTTTGGGCTAGGCTTGAATCAGAATGTAACGAGGAGTCCGGTTCATTAAACATAACTCAACCCGACCCGACCCGACCGGGACGAGAGGTTAGCCCACCACGCGACGGAAAGGAAACGACGAACTCGAAAAAGCCAAAATCCGTCGATCGGTTTTTCGAATCGCAGATAACGATGTCGGCGGTTCTCAGTGCCGGCGGAGGCTTAACTGCCGGAGATCGTAGCATTCTAACGGCGATTAACACCGGAGCGTCGAGTCTCTCCTTCGTCGGGTCAACCTTCATCGTCCTGTGCTACTGCCTCTTCAAAGAACTCCGCAAGTTCTCCTTCAAGCTCGTCTTCTACCTCGCTCTCTCCGTAAGTTTCAGTAAATCAAAGATCAAGGTAGATCTAGGGTTATTTGCTGAATCTAAGAAGGTGATTGATTGCAGGATATGCTATGCAGCTTCTTCCTAATCGTAGGGTATGCTTTGTTTGTTTACTTACTTACCATCGATTGTTGCTAAAGATGATTGTTTACACTCTTCTTGATTGATCATGTAGTGATCCTTCCAAGGGGTTTATTTGTGATGCACAAGGCTACACAACTCATTTCTTCTGCGTTGCTTCCTTCTTGTGGACAACCACTATTGCTTTCACTCTTCACCGCACCGTCGTCAAGCATAAGACTGATGTGGAGGATTTGGAAGCCATGTTTCACTTGTATGTTTGGGGTAGGTGAAAAGAGAGGGATACTCTTTTTAGATTTAGATCACTCAGTTTGAGAATGTGCTAAACTGTTTATACATCCAAATCCAATCTTGGGCAGGAACTTCCTTGGTTGTGACTGTCATACGTTCTTTTGGTAATAACCACTCTCATTTGGGGCCTTGGTGCTGGACTCAAACTGGTCTTAAAGGAAAGGTACGAGATAATCTTTAGTTTAGCAAAACGATTGGTTACTACTTACTACCTGAGTCCTTCTTTTTCTCCAACTTATGCAGGCTGTTCATTTCTTAACCTTCTATGCTCCTCTTTGGGGTGCCATTCTCTACAATGGCTTTACATACTTCCAAGTGATACGGATGCTAAGAAACGCTAGACGTGTATGTAATTAATTGTCTTTTGAAAATATTCACATAACCTCATTTCGACACTTGTCTATCTACTGACACGGTGGTGTTAAATTTCAGATGGCGGTTGGAATGTCAGACCGAGTGGATCAGTTTGATAATAGAGCAGAGTTAAAGGTTTTTTTCTTCTTCTTCTATATTGCTAATACCATTCTGTATATTATGTCTGACTTTGGTTCCTAGATTAAACCTTAATGCTTGTTTCCTGAAACCACAGGTGTTGAACCGTTGGGGATACTACCCACTCATTCTAATAGGCTCATGGGCATTCGGTACTATCAACCGTATTCATGATTTCATCGAGCCAGGCCATCAGATCTTCTGGCTCTCAGCTCTTGACGTGGGAACAGCTGCACTAATGGTAACAAACAAACACCTATTATAAAACTCTCCACAGATCATCTTTGCTTACACTGGATGTTTTAATTTCCAGGGCTTGTTCAATTCAATAGCATATGGTTTCAACAGCTCAGTGCGCAAAGCAATCCACGAAAGACTGGAACTGTAAGTCACAGAGATTCTCTTTGGTATGCTATATTATTCCCAAAGAATCAATGAAGCGTGATCGTCCTGAACTGAAATCCTTGGCACTGCTAGGTTCTTGCCGGAGCGGATATATCGATGGCTTCCGAGCAATTTGAGACCAAAGAACCACCATCTGATTATGCACCAACAACAACAGCAGCGAAGTGAAATGGTCTCACTAAAAACGGAGGAGCAGCAATGATCGATCACTAACTTTTCAACATTGTATTTTCGTGGACCGATAACAAGAAGGCGGCGTATTATGATGATAATAGCAATTTGGGTGGAGATTGGTAAGTTTTTGCCTTTAAGTCGTACGTTTATGAGTCCCAATGTGTTCTTCTTTCTATCTCTTAGATATGGTGAAGGGGATGCACAACAATGCGTCCATGTAGATGAATCATTCTTTGGGAGCACGAATTTGACAAATCATTATTTTTTTTTATTTTATCATGCAAACATGTCCTTATATTATTTATTGCAGACACAATCTTGCCTAAACCCAAACCAAATCAAAGAAACTTAACACTCATACAATGATCATGAAACCTCTATTAAGCAAACACCTATGATATGTTTGATTAACAAAGAAACAATCGAATTCCACCAAGGATATAATCCCGAATGTAATCCGATCCTCAAAATCAAGAACAAACTCTTGAAACTGCCTCTTGAGAGAAAATCCTCTTCAATCCTATTTCAAAGTTATCCAAAGATATTTTCTCGCAGGCAAAGGAGCAACTTCATGTGTCTTCACATTAAAGCGTTTGATAATGTCGATCAGAAGCGATTTGAAAATTGGAAAATAATACTTAAATCATGTTATTCTGAAGCACAAGAATTTGGCAACATACACATAGCTGTGCTTGATAATGTCAATCACAATTACATTGAAAAAGGCAAAATAATACTTTGAATCATATAAAACAATACATAAAAACACTGTGCCAGTCCTCCGTCATTAGGATCCAATACACAATAAAATTATAAAGCCCATAAATGCTTAAACACCAATTAAAAAAAGGATTTTTGGTAATTAAACCCCTCGACTGAATCGTAAAAAAAGATTTTTAACGTTAAATCTCTTCAACTAACTCTATTTAATGAATTAAACTCTAACTGGTCATAATTACCATTACTACCAGTAAATCTTTAGTTTATGGGTTTCTATATTAATTAAACATAATTGAGGAGGTTTACATTAATTCATTACATAAAGTTAGTTTGAGGTTTTTTTCGTTAAATACTAAGTTTGAGGTTTTTTACCCAAAACTAACTTAGTTGAGGGGTTTTAACGTTAAAAATCATTTAAAAATAATCCGTGAACATATGTTACCCTCCGTCTAAGAAACCATGGCGGAGGGTAACATACGTTAACGGTTTATAAGTTGAAGGTTTATAATGTTAAAAATTTAGTTGATGGGGTTTTTACTATTCAAAAATAGTTGAGAAGTTTTATTACTAAAAGTCATTAAATGTTTTAAAATATTTATTATCATTTATACATTGTTTTAGATTGATTTATAAGCCTTTAAAACAAATTTTAAAAAATTTAACACAATAATTTATCATAAAACAATTTAAAGTTTCTAAGTTATATTAAGTCGTAAGTAGTATTGAGGATAATTTATCCATGAAATTAATCTTTCTATTTAGAGTAAGACGCACTTTTTCCTATTTTCATGATTTTAGTCCTCCGTCTCATATTTTCTCTATATCCACCAAAAATAATACATGATTATTTTTATTCTCATTGATTTCTCAACAAATATGTTATATTTTTGTTTTCTTGTTCAATAAAATAATATATTTGATATATGCTTCTTGATTTATTGTATTACTTTATGTTTTAGTAGTATCATGAATAATGTTAGATTATTTTATCCTAACAAGTAGCATAAATTATAAAAAGTTATAAAATCATTGTGAAACCGTATTAATCATATGTAAAAGTATTATAATATTTATGAAGCTTTATAAATCAGTTATAAAGTAATGTATTAAAATTTATAGATTGGTTTTAAAGGCTTATAAATCAATATAAAACAATGTATAAATGATAATAATTTTTTTAAAACATTTAATGAATTTTAGTGATAAAACTACTAAATTATTTTTAAATCGTAAAAAACCCATCAACTAAGTTTTCAACATTATAAACCCTCAACTTATAAACCGTTAATGTATGTCACCCACCGTCATGGTTTTTAAGACGGAATGTAACATATATTAATGGAATTAAAGTTGAGGGGTTTTTTTACAATTCATCTTTATTTGAAAGGTTTAATTACTAAAAACCCTAAAGAAAACTCAAGTTTACACTGAAAAAGTTTCTATCCAAAGCTCGCCTCGATCCAATCCTTAACGCACCACTCCAATATAAACACTCAAATAGATATTAAACTGTTGTAACTTATTTATATACATTAGCATGTACATGTAACATGTAACATTAGAAACATCACTCATTTGTTTCACAGCATTTCCAGATCATATATTACATATATTTTACATTGGCATTACACATTAGAACTTCTTCAGTTGAGTAATTAAGCTGCAATAGCGCCTTCCGCCAGTGGAGCATTTTCCTTAGCATTGTTCTCCATCAAATTACCACATCCACATCCACCGTTCTTTTCAGCCGCCACTGCAAAGCACCTTGCACTGTTCTTTCCGGTGGCCATTGCAAAGCACCTTGCACTGCTCTTACCATCTATCATTGCAAAACACCTTGCATTTTTCTTCTCAGCCTCCACAGCAAAGCACTTATCACTGTTCTTCTTAGCTTCCACTGCAAAGCACCTTGCATTTTTCTTCTCCGCCTCCACAGCAATATCATTTTTCTTCTCAACTTCAATTGCAAAGCATCTTGCACTGCGCTTACAATTCGTTATTGCAAAGCACCTTGCATTTTTCTTCTCGGCCTCCACAGCAAAACACCTAGCATTGTTCTTCCCAGCTTCCACTGCAAAGCACCTTGCACTGCTCTTACCATTCGTTATTGCAAAGCACCTTGCATTTTTCTTCTCGGCCTCCACAGCAAAACACCTAGCATTGTTCTTCCCAGCTTCCACTGCAAAGCACCTTGCACTGCTCTTACCATTCGTTATTGCAAAGCACCTTGCATTTTTCTTCTCGGCCTCCACAGCAAAACACCTAGCATTGTTCTTCCCAGCTTCCACTGCAAAGCACCTTGCACTGCTCTTACCATTCGTTATTGCAAAGCACCTTGCATTTTTCTTCTCGGCCTCCACAGCAAAACACCTAGCATTGTTCTTCCCAGCTTCCACTGCAAAGCACCTTGCACTGCTCTTACCATTCGTTATTGCAAAGCACCTTGCATTTTTCTTCTC
>NC_027753.1:2682925-2687593 GCF_000695525.1 Brassica oleracea var. oleracea | reverse complement strand
ATTGGTGATTGTAGCAATATTGTTTAATTATCATTAATTTAAACTTTGCTAGTCAGAAAAAAAAATGTTACATAGAATTAAATAAAGATTAAATTAAGTAAATGTATTTACTTGTGTGATGCAAACCGCGTTGGTGGTTTTGTTTATTTATTATTACTTTTTCTTGTGGTTTTGTTTAATTACCTGTAGATGGCTCTTTTGAGTGCAGGACCATCGTAGAGCCACCGGTTCCGGTTAACAACTCTGAGGAACTGAAGATGTTTCTTGGATTCAGCAATTAGGTCAATGCTTATCTCTATCTTCTGAGTTTCAAGCCACTCCAAATTTTGCACTATTTCTTTCTCCATTCCTGTCAATTGTGAAAACTTCATCTGCAAAGTATAAACAAGAAGAATTCAAACTACAACTTCTAATACCATGAGCAAGAGATGTTTAATGAGATTTTTCTACCCTAGAAACATGAGAAACCCCCAAAAGTTTAAATCTTTAAACTCTTGAAGTATGAACAAGAATAATTCAAACTATATACCTCAACGGGATTTTTCTCTGATGAAGATGTTGATTCAAGTTTGAGAGGAGGGTTTCAAATGCTTCTATATATACCACGGTTTCTACTAACTTCTGTACAAAAACTCAAAAAGACGTTACGTTTTGTATGAAAACTCAAAGAGATGTTACTCTTTTCTTATTTGACACTTGTCTTACATTAACCAAGTATTTGTTTGGAAAAAAAGAAGTGTTTGTTTGGTTATATTTGCATAACGCTTGTTGTGTTTTATTAGAACCTTTTAAAATAATAGAGTAGTGATTAATAGCAAATCAAAAGGTAAAAAAATTAAAAGAAATTGAAAATTGAAAATGAAAACAAAACGGCTTTTTAACATTATTTTTCCAAAGTTGACATCATTTGAAAACAGACATTGAAAACAAAACACTAGTGAAAAAACCAATAAAGTTAAAAAAAAACTAACATTATATATTCAAAATGTCAGTTACAAAACGAGTCATCATGGGTAAAAAAAAATCATTTGGCTTTTAGTTAAAATCCCCTATACATTAAAAAAAAAACATCACAATATTTTTTGGTAGACGTATGTCATCACCACAATCAGTATTAGAATCCTTAGAAAAATATATTGGTCTATAAAAATATATAATAAGATTTTTATTAAACTAATCATCAATTAATTTTTTAATATTCTTCATTTTTTCGTTAAATAAAAATAACATAATTACCAAATGTTACTAAAGTATATATGACAATTAATAATTTTGAATAATAAAGATTTGATAAATATTAGTCTATTCTCTATTTTTTTTAAAAAAATCAACCTATTAAAATAAATTAAACAATCACATTAACTACACAGAAAAAAATTAAATTTTTCTGTATATGTTATATTTTGAATTTTTAAAAACGACTATATATGACTAAATTTGTCAAAAATCTAACATTAAATTTTTTTTGATCTATGGTTAAAGTTTTTGTTATAACAATATATAAATGATTACAAAATTATATGATAAAAAGTCTAATTTAATAAATTTTAATATATTAATATTGTTTAAAATAAATTATGTACCATATAGAAATACATATGTATTTGAATTTCGAAATCTGCTTTGATTTTTTTTTATAAAATATTTGAACAAATGTTGACAGCCTAATATTTTGTTTTAAAACATTTCATAATGTTTTTAAAATTATAAATGACTAAAACTATTAGACATCCCACAAAAAAATTTGTTATTAGTGATTAAAATTTTTTTGTTATTAAAAATATAAATGATCAAAAAACAATATGAGTGTAAAATATTATATAACAGATATCAATATTAATATTAATGCCATTAAAACTTAATTTTATATCATATAAAATAGAAAAAGTGTTTATTTGAATTAATAAAAAAAATTTATGTGTTTGCACCATATACATAATAGTTACTGAATTTTTAGTTATCAATATACATGTATAATTTACTAATATGTAAAAGAAAATATAATATGTAAAACTAATTTATATATAATATTTATTCCGCGCAAGGCGTGGATCTTAACCTAGTTTAGGTTAAAGCTTAAATGTCATATTCTAGTGGTTCTTGTTTTTCCCAGTGATGGTTAAAAACGATTTATAGCATGAAAACAAAGTACTCCCTCCGTTTCATATTAAGTGTCGCTTTAGAGAATTTTTTTCGTTACAAAATAAGTGTCGTTTTTGATTTTCAATGCAAAATTTATTAATTTTATGCAAAATTTATTTTTCTATTGGTTGAAATATAGTTAGGTGTATAGGTAATAGTGTTTTTTATAGGAAATGTACAAAATTAATTGTTTCCTTAATCTGTGTGCCGAAACTTAAAACGAAACTTATAATTAAACAGAGGGAGTATCAGTTTCAAAACCGACTAAGTTGAAAAACACTTTATTGCACTGAAAACAAAGCACCAGTTACAAAACTGACTATGTGAATCATTAGGCTCCCTTTCTGAATGGTGTAAAAAACAAATGTTGCAGGCCGAAGAAGTACTGTGGACCCCGCATAATAAGAAGCACTTTGTCAAAAAAGAAACTACTTGAAGATTACCCGCTTTTGAGGGCTTTGTGAATTTGATTCTCATAAACGACTTTTCGTACTTGATAAACAATTTGGAGAATTTATCTTAGATATGTACATGCACCTTGTAAGATTCGTATGCTTAAATTGATTATGACTGTAGTAAAAAAAACATCAATTTTTATTTTTAAACTTTCACTAGATGGGTACACGCGGAACTTATTTTCAATCAGTATTCTAAAACGTGCTAGACGTTCGTTTCACGGTAGATAAATATTTAGCGCCTAAACGGAGCTAGACGGATATATGATTTTACATGAAATATAAGTATAAAACTAATATTTACTCATTATTATTTTTTAAATGAACATAAAATATATTTTAAAAATAATTTCTATGTTTATAAAAATAGTTTAGCGTATATGAATAGTTTAAAATTGTAAAAACTAAATCATTTTTAAATATATAAATATGATAAATTTAAAATTATTTTTCAAAAGATAATCTAATATATATAATATGTAACAATTAATATAATTAACAATAGGAATCTCGACTAATATTTAGAAGTTGTGGTTTTCATTAAAAAAACCGAAAATGTTTAATTATTAAGGTTTGTGTATTTTCATCAAAAAACTGAAATATATTAGTTCTAAGGGTTGTGTCTTTTTTATTATAAAAAATAAAGTAGTTTTAAAAAGTTGTTAAAATGTCCCAGTAAGTATCTTTCCACAATTATTAGTTTTAAGAATTGTGTCTTCTCATCATAAATGTTTTTTTTAATTGTTAAAATATCTCAATAAGTTTCTTTCTATAATTATATTTCTTTTCATTATTCAGTAGAGTATCTTTTTTCAATGATATTTCTATTCAAAATATATTGTAGAGATACTAACCTAAAATAACTATCTGAAATCTAAAGTCGTGACTTTTTGTATAAATATTTTAAAATATATAAATAGTCCATGTCCATAAGTTTTTCACTGTATATATTTCGCAAATTTATTAAAATGATGAAAAATCTGTGCAATTACCTACTTATAGAACTACCAAAAGATATTATGTGTGATATTTGTCACTTAAATGACTTTTTCTTATGTGTCTATCATAGAGAAAGTTTAAGAATTTTTTTTATAATTTGATTGGTTAAATAAAATTCAGTTTCTAATTATTTTAATTATTATAATTTGATTGGTTGAATGTAATATCAATTTTAATTAGATGTAAATGATATTACAAATAATAATTTATGGTAAATTAAGTCTTTTATATTTATATACTACATAAAATAATTAGTAGAACACAATTTATAGAAATCGATATAATTATTTCATATTCTTATATAAAACAATATATTTGTATATAAATCATTATATTTATTATTAATATCTTATAATGTCCATATATGTCTTATAAGTCATTTATAAAAAGTTAAAAAATTTATAAAATTATCTATCATGGCTTACAAAATTATTTCATCTTAATTTTAAATTATTTATTTGAGTTTATCAAACATTTATAATAAAATAAAATTTATCCTATATATTAAAGAAGAAGTCACTTAAGTGACTTTTGCTTAGGTGTCAATCATAGAGAGAGTTAAAAAAATTATTATAATTTGATTGGTTGAACGATTTAATTTTTATTTATTTTAATTAGAGCTAATAAAAATGGTTAGTCTAAAATTAATTAATATCACTTACCAAATAGTTTAAATGATATTAAAAATAATAATTTATGGTATCTAATTGTCAAAATTATAGAAAATCTAATAATGTTTGATTAATTCTTTTACATTTATATACTACATAAATTATTAGTAGAACACAATTTATAGAAATTGATTTATGATTTCATATTCTTATATAAATTGTTATCTTTGCATATAGAGAATTATAATAATTATCAATGTCTTATAATGTCCATATATGTCTTATAATTCATTTATAAAAAAATAAAACATTTACAAAATTATCTATCATGGCTTACAAAATTATTTCATCGTAATTTTAAATTATTTATATGAGTTAGTAAACATTTATAAAAATAAAAATTATTTTATATATTAAACGAAAAATTACATAAGTGATTTATGCTTACGTGTCAATCATTT
>NC_027753.1:2678015-2682825 GCF_000695525.1 Brassica oleracea var. oleracea | reverse complement strand
ATGTTTTGTATTAATATTTAGAGAGATAAATAAATATTTAGCAAAAATATGTAAAAAGTTAAGAAAAAATTAGTAAAATTAAATAAAAAGAACGAAATGATAATGAGATAAATAAGAAGAGGCCGAAGAAGATGCATAATATGTGTTGGTGAAATTAATGTGATAATCACATATATAATTTCATAAGCATTTGTTAATACTAAATATTCATCAGCTATTTTTACATCAAATTTATATAAACTTTACGACTGATTTTCAAACTATTTGAAGTTAAAAATTATACTTTTAATCTTTCAAAGTATATAACATCGTATACTTTTAATCTTCACGACATGTTTCTATCCTTCTGCGATTAGCTCTGCAAGTCACAATCTATTACGTATGGCGAGAGAGAAATGAAATGCGACACTCACAGCGAAGTAGACAAGCGACCCAACTTGGGAGAATCATTGAGAAGACAATCAAGCAGCAGCTTCTATCTATTAGATACTATGGGAAGAAAGGACTGGAGGGGTTGATGCAGAGGTGGTTCCTGGCCCATATTGGATAAAGATAGGTTCATACAATAAACATTTCTTAGGTTCTCTTTGTAAATAACTATTCTTTTACCTTTTGATGATCAATAAATTTAATATTTCATCAAAAAAAAACATCGTATACATAATATATATTTTTATACAATATTTATATCCGTGAGTTCGCGGGCAACCATCTAGTTCAATCCTTAACATACCACTCCAATATAAACACTGAAATCGATATTAAACTGTTGTAACTTATTTATTTACATTAGTATGTACATGTTTATAACATATAACATTTGAAACATCACTCATTAGTTTCACAACATTTCCAGATCATATATTACACATATTTTACATTAGCATTACACATTAGAACTTCTTCAGTTGAGTAATTAAGCTGCAGTAGCGCCTTCCGCCAGTGGAGCATTTTCCTTAGCATTGTTCTCCATCAAATTAACACTTCCCAATCCACCGTTCTTTTCAGCCGCCACTGCAAAGCACCTTGCACTGTTCTTTCTAGTGGCCATTGCAGAGCACCTTGCACTGCTCTTAATTACCATCTGTCATTGCAAAACACCTTGCATTTTTCTTTTCAGCCTCCCCAGAAAAGCACCTATCACTGTTCTTCTTAACTTCCACTGCAAAGAATCTTGCATTTTTCTTCTCAGCTTCCAGAGTAAAGCACCTAGCACTGTTCTCCTCAGCTTCCACTGCAAAGCACCTAGCATTTTTCTTCTCAGCTTCCACAGTAAAACACCTAGCACTGTTCTTCTCAGCTTCCACCGCAAAGCACCTAGCACCCGCGCCACTCTTCTCAATCTCCACCACAACTGGAGTATGTGGCATCGTATCCATGCTGGCTTTCCAATACCTTTGACCAAATGTTTCTTCGCATTGCGCAGTAGTTCTAGAGTAAACAGTGTCGAGATTCATACCTTCGCTTGTGTCAGAGTCTGCCGTATCATCATGCTGTAAGATGTTACCAAAGATCTTTACCATATCCTTGTAGTAAGAGGAAGGGTTAAGCTGATGTGTATGCCAAATTAGATCAATATTATAAGTCGGAACACAGATTGGTTTGATCGTCTTTTCGCCGTTTTGCTTGATTAAGTAAAGGAATGCTTTATATCTACCAACAACTTCTTCCATAATGATCTCACTGTCCACATTGGCTCTTGAAACCTGTAGCATAGAAACACCAACAAATGGCTTAGAAACCTTGTAACACACCCATTAATATTATTATATGTATTGGAAGTATTTATATGAATTTCAAAATATTTCAGTTGTAGATTAAATATTTTAAGTGCAAGCGTTTATCAGAAAGTACTCAAACTCCATATAAATCCTGTAAATATATTCAAATTCAAACTTGGTGCACCCCGCAGAATGAAAAGAATACTTGGTCAAAAAGGAAACTACTTGAAGATTACCTATTTTTGAGGTCTTTGTATATTTGTTTCTCATAAACGACCATTCGTACTTGGTAAACGAATTGGAGAATTTATCTTAGATATGAATCTGCAACTTGTAAGATTCGTATGCTCAAATTGATTATAACTGTAGTAAAAAAAAAAGTCAATTTTTATTTTTAAACACATATGAAGCAAGTGTTCTATGCGAATGAGCATATATTTTTAACTTTCACTAGATAGGTACACGCGAGACTTATTTTCAATCAGTATTCTACAACGTGCGACATTCATTTCGCGGAAGATAAATATTTAGCGACTAACCATGTACGCGAACGCCTAAACGGAGCTAGACGGATATATGATCTTACATAAAATATAAGTATAAAACTAATATTTACTCATTATTTTTTTTAAAATGAACATAAAATATACTTCAAACATAATTTCTATGTTTATAAATATAGTTTAACATATATGAATAGTTTAAAATTGTAAAAACTAGAACTAAAACATGTTTAAATATATAAATATGAGAAATTTAATATTATTTTGCAAAAAATTAATCTAATATATATATATCATATGTACCAATTAATATAATTAATAATAGGAATCTCAACTAATGTTTAGAAGTTGTGGTTTTCATTAAAAAAAACTGAAATGTATTAGTTCTAAGAGTTGTGTCTTTTTATTATAAAAAATAAAGTAGTTTTAAAAAGTAGTTAAAATATCCCAATATGTGTATTTCCACAATTATTAGTTTTAAGAGTTGTGTCTTCTCATCATAAAAGATAATTTTTAATTGTTAAAATATCTCAATAAGTTTCTTTATGTTCATTATTCAATAGAGTATATTTTTCAATGATATTTCTATTCAAAATATATCGTATAGATACTAACCTAAAATAACTATCTCAAATCTAAAGTCGTGACTTTTTGTATAAATCTTTGAAAATATATAAATTTATTTGTATAAATCTTATAAAAATATAGTTGTATCTATAATACTAAATAATCTTTTATAATATCCATATATGCTTTATAAATAATTAGGTTTTGAAAATTGGATGAATTATATTTAACGGGACATGCGAAAACTTTGATTGAAAAAATGTTTTGCATTTAAGTAAGATAATATAGTGAATATGGTAATGTTATGATTGAAAAGAATTCTAAGATGGATTTTTGGTTTATTGATTGTATGTTTTGTATTACTATTTAGAGAGAGAAATACATGTTTAGCAAAAATATGTAAAAATTTAGGAAAACATTAGCACAAATTTAATAAAAAGAACGAAATGATAATGAGATAAAGAAGAAGAGGCCGAAGAAGATGCATAATATGTGTTGGTGAAATTAATGTGATAATTACATATATAATGTCGCAAACATTTGTTATTAATAAATATTCATCAGTTATTTTTACATCAAATTTATATAAACTTTACGACTGATTTTCAAACTATTTGATGTTAAAAATTACACTTTTAATCTTTCAAAGTATATAACATTTTATACATAATATATATATTTTTATACAATATTTATATCCATAAATTCATGGACAACCACCTAGTTCAACCCTTAACACACCACTCCAATATAAACACTCAAATCGATATTAAACTGTTGTAACTTATTTATTTACATTAGCATGTACATGTTTATAACATGTAACATTTGAAACATCACTCATTAGTTTCACATCATTTCCAGATCATATATTACATATATTTTACATTGGCATTACACATTAGAACTTCTTCAGTCGAGTAATTAATTAAGCTGCAGTGGCGCCTTCCGCCAGTGGAGCATTTTCCTGAGCATTGTTCTCCATCAAATTACCACATCCACATCCACGATTCTTTTCAGCCCCCACTGCAAAGCACCTTGCACTGTTCTTCTCAGCCTCCACAGCAAAACACCTAGCACTGTTCTTCTCAGCTTCCACTGCAAAGCACGTTGCATTTTTCTTCTCAGCCTCTACAGAAAAGCACCTAACACTGTTCTTCTCAGCTTCCAGAGCAAAGCATCTCGCACTGTTCTTCTCAGCTTCCAATGCAAAGCACCTAGCATTTTTCTTCTCAGCATCCACAGCAAAACACCTAGCACTGGTCTTCTCAGCCTCCACCGCAAAGCACCTAGCACCAGCACTACATTTCTCAGCAGCCTCAGCCAAGCATCTAGCACCTGCACCGCTCCTCTCAGTCTCCACCATAGCTGAAGTATGTGGCGTCGTATCCATGCTGGCTTTCCAATACCTTTGACCAAATGTTTCTTCCCATTGCGCAGTAGTTCCAGAGAAAACAGTGTCGAGATTCATACCTTCGCTTGTGGCAGAGTCTGCCGTATCATCATGCTGTAAGATGTTACCAAAGATCTTTACCATATCCTTGTAGTAAGAGGAAGGGTTCAGCTGATGTGTATGCCAAATTAGATCAATATCATAAGTCGGAACACTGATTAGTCTGATCGTCTTTTCACGGTTTTCCTTGATTAAGTAGAGGAATGCTTTGTATCTACCAACAGCTTCTTCCATAATGATCTCACTGTCCACATTGGCTCTTGAAACCTGTAGCAAAGATACGCCAACAAATGGCTTAGAAACCTTGTAACACACCCATTTATTATATGTATTGGAAGTATTTATATGAATTTCAAAATATTTCAGTTGTAGATTAAATATTTAAAATGCAAGCTTTTATCAGAAAGTACTCAAACTCAATATAAATCATGTAAATATATTCAAATTCAAACTTGTAAAACATATGTTATTTAATTTAGTCAAGTTCATTATTGTACCTCAAGATAAAATGAGCTTTGCCTCTTGGCAGCTGAAACAAGATCATAGGTCGTGCATTTCTCAAGAGG
>NC_027753.1:2671738-2676988 GCF_000695525.1 Brassica oleracea var. oleracea | reverse complement strand
TTTAATTACCTGTAGATGGCTCTTTTGAGTGCAGGACCATCGTAGAGCAACTGGTTACAGTCAACAACTCCGAGGAACTGAAGATGTTTCTTAGATTCAGCAATTAGGTCAATGCTTATCTCTATCTTCTGAGCTTCAAGCCACTCCAAATTTTGCACTATTTCTTTCTTCATTCCTGTCAATTGTGAAAACTTCATCTGCAAAGTATAAACAAGAAGAATTCAAACTACAACTTCTAATACCATGAGCAAGAGATGTTTAATGAGATTTTTCTACCCTAGAAACATGAGAAACCCCCAAAAGTTTAAATCTTTAAACTCTTGAAGTATGAACAAGAAGAATTCAAACTATATACCTCAAGGGGATTTTTCTCTGATGAAGATGTTGATTCGAGTTTGAGAGGAGGGTTTCAAATGCTTCTATATATTGCATGGTTTCTACTTCTTTACAAAAACTCAAAAAGACGTTACTTTTTGTATGAAAACTCAAAGAGATGTTACTCTTTTCTTATTTGACACTTGTCTTACATTAACCAAGCATTTGTTTGGAAAAAAAGAAGTGTTTGTTTGGTTATATTTGCATAACGCTTGTTGAATTTTATTAGAACCTTTTATAATAATAGAGTAGTAATTAATAGCAAATCGAAAGGTACAAAAATTAAAAGAAATTGAAAATAGAAATGAAAACAAAACGGCTTTTAACGTTATTTTTCCAAAGTTGACATCACTTGAAAACAGACATTGAAAACAAAATACTAGTGACAAAACCAATAAAGTTAAAAAAAAAATTAACATTATATATTCAAAATGTCAGTTACAAAACCGAGTCATCATGGGTCAAAAATAATCATTTGGCTTTTAGTTAAAATTGAGGTTAAACTGTTAAAGCTTAAAAGTCATATTCTATAGTGGTTCTTGTTTTTCCCAGTGATGGTTAAAAAAAAAGATTTATAGCATGAAAAACAAAATATCAGTTTCAAAACCGACTAAGTTGAAAAACACCAACTATGTGAATCATTAGACTCCCTTTCTTGATGGTGTAAAAAACAAATGTTGAAGGCAGAAAAAATACTGTGGAGGACCCTGCAGAATGAGAAGAACACTTTGTCAAAAAGGAAACTACTTGAAGATTACCACTTTTGAGGACTTTGTAAATTTGATTCTCGTAAAGGACCCTTCTTACTTTGGTAAACGATTTGGAGAATTTATCTTAGATATGTACCTGCACCTTGGAAGATTTGTATGCTCAAATTGATTATAACTGTAGTAAAAAACTTCAATTTGTATTTTTAAACACATATGAAGCAAATGTTCCATGCAAATGAGCATATATTTTTAACTTTCACTAGATGGGTACAAGCGGTACTTATTTTCAATCAGTATTCTACAACGTGCGACATTCATTTCATGGTAGATAAATATTTAGCGCCTACCCGTGTACGCGGACGACTAAACGGAGTTAGATGGATATATGATTTTACATCAAATATAAGTATAAAACTAATATTTACACATTATTATTTTTAAATGAACATAAAATATACTTCAAATATAATTTATATGTTTATAAATATAGTTTAACATATATGAATAATTTAAAATTGTAAAACATGTTTAAATATATATATGATAAATTTAAAATTATTTTGCAAAAACATAATCTAATATATATATAATATGTAACAATTAATATAATTAATAATAGGAATCTCGACTAATGTTTAGAAGTTGTGGTTTTCATTAAAAAAAACTGAAATGTATTAATTTTTAAGATTTTTGTGTTTTCATCAAAAACTGAAATGTATTAGTTCTAAGAGTTGTGTCTTTTTATTATTAAAAATAAAGTAGTTTTAAAAAGTAGTTAAATTATCCCAATAAGTGTCTTTCCACAATTATTAGTTTTAAGAGTTGTGTTTTATTATCATAAAAGGTAATTTTTAATTGTTAAAATATCTCAATAAGTTTCTTTCTATAGTTATATTTCTTTTCATTATTCAATAGAGTATCTTTTTCAATGATATTTCTATTCAAAATATATTGTATAGATACTAACCTAAAATAACTATCTTAAAGCTAAAGTCATGGCTTTTTGTATAAATCGTTGAAAATATATAAATAGTCCATGTCCATAAGTTTTTCACTGTAAATCTTTCACAAATTTATTAAAATGATAAAAAATCTGTGCAATTACCTACTTATAGAACTACCAGAAGATATTATGTGTGATATTTTAGTAAACGTTTTCCACAATTCAAGTACAAACTTTGGAACCGTAGATTAGTCAGCAAATAGTTATAAATATTTCAAAGTCATTCAATTGTAAATATTTACTTTAAAGAAGGTTGAATAATTATACCATGTCAAATACAACAATCAGAATAACCGAAAAGTTAGCAAATTCTTTGTAATTGATGTATAAGATTTTAAAAATAAAAAATCACTTAAAAGTTATTGGAAAAATTTCATGTTTACCACTTTCATGTTACCATTTTTCATATTTACCATCACTAAAGAAACATTTTCAAAAAAATACATTCTTCATTAAATGGCAAAAGACTCTTATACCCTTATTTTCTATATATATAATAAATTAAAAAATTAAAAAAAAAATTATGTTTTCGAATTATACTTTTTCATATTCGAACTTTTTTATAAATTTTTTTTTTGAATTTTTTTGAATTATTTTTTTTAAATGTTCTTTTTGAAAATCAAAAATTATGTTTGACACTACTTTTAAAAATTTATTATATATTTTTATGTATTTATTTATATATTTATTAGAATCCTAGATTTCATATTCCAAAAACCCTATTCCACCATCCCAACTATAAACCCTAAGTCTATATTAGTTAACCATAGGGGTATAAGTGTTTTCTACCCTTCATTAAAAGTGAGGGTGATTAGTGTAGACATGAAAAGTGGTACTATGAATGTGGTATTTGTGGCAATTTTCCAAAAAAATTTCAATCGTTACAAACACATTTAATATTTATTTTACATAATTTTATAAAATAAAAACAATTTACTAAAAAAACATAATAATTTAAAATATTGTTTCTTCTATATTAAATTATAGTTCTCTGTATTTATTTATTTTCTCATTTATATTATTTCTATCAATAATAGGTAATAATAATAATTTACTTAAAATGTCCAAGTGTGTGTTCTTTTTATTTTTAGTGATGTTACTTTTGTCATGTGGTTATATATTTCTATTTATTATATTTTAAAAGAATTTAAAGTCAAGATATGTGTCTCTTTTATGGAAAAAAATATAATTTATTGAAAATTATGACTTATACTAACGAACCAACACTATTTTGTATTTTCAAATATAAATTGACATTTTTCATCAATAATTTTTACTACTAAATATAACAGTGTTTTTCCTAAATATGTCCATCTTAAAATTTGAATTTATGAAATAATATGTTGTCATAAATCTAAGTCTGCAATTTATTATGCGTTCTTCTTATCTTTTAAATATATATACTGATTTATGTTATGTAACTCTAGTCTTTTGAAGTGAATTTTTTTATATATTTTGAACGTTGGTCCGCTTTTGTTTTGCTTAGTTTCCATCTAAGCTTATCCAACGAGTACTTTACCGATCTTTAACTCTCCTTCATAACATCATTATGGCGTATAGGTAAATGCCATTGTCATACATGTGTGTTGTTATTTTGAAAATATTCTTCTATGCCTAGAACATAATGAATTTCCAAATTGCGCTCAAGAGACGTCTTGTTATTAGATCGTTGTATATGTGCAATATTTTCAATGAATGGTAGGTTGACGGACATTGAATCTGGTGCGGTTTGCCAGAATAAGTGTTGAGTTCATAACGTTACAAGCGCTTCTTTAAGAAAATAGTGATACACGTAAAATGATGACTCCCTGTATTTAGAATAAGTGTTGAGTTCGTAACGTTATCCAAGGTTTTAGAGTTTAAGATTTAGAGTTTATGGATTAAGATTTAAGGTTTAGTGTTTTGCTGGCGACATTAAAAATATTTTTTTTTAATTCTTTTTTTCTGTAACTATTATTATTTTTTTACTTTTTTTATTAAAAAAAATAATATAACTTGACAATATTTAATTTCTTTTTTTTAAAAGATATTGTATTTGAAATATTGAAATCATATTGGTTGATGAACCCAAGAATAACTATTTCTTTTTTTTTAACTCTGGTTTTATAATCATAATGAATCCAAGAAGCTTGAACCGCAAAAAAGAAGCAAACGACATGTATAGTTCGAAGCTCTAAGGGAATAAAATAACAGGCTAAAAAAGGGTAGAAAAAGAGGAACATGACAGAGTTCTCAATCCAAAGCCAAAAACACAAACCGTTACACTCGCTAATAGCATCAAGTACAAGCTCTTCGTGCTTCCGACTCCAATCTATTCAATAACCAACGAGGACCACCAGAAGCTACATATGACTGGCACCGATGGTCTCTAGTCACGCTTACTGCAATTTTCTCTGCAACCTTTTTCCTTGCACCTTCAACATGTTCTAGAGAACACGGATACAAGAACGGCAGTGCATGAATAATCTTTTCTAGCAGGTAACCAAACCAAGGGAATCTGGTTGGGTTCAAAATGGCCTCCCTGGCCATCCCACAATCTGATTCTACAATGATATTCGTATAGTGCGTCGATATAAGACTTTCCATCACCCAGCAAAATCCCTGCAACTCTGCTTCAAGCTTGGAATTAACACCAGTAAAGGCTCTTCTACTGTGTAAAAGAGCTTTTCCATCGTGATTCCTAATTATCCAAGCAGCTCCACATATACGTTCAGCACTATTCCATCTCACACCAACATCGCATTTTAACAAGTCTGCAGGAGGAGGAGACCATGAAACAGAACTGTTAATAGTCTCCACCTGTACTGGCTGAGCTTGAGGAACCTTGAAGTTGACGTCAAACCACTCGTCAGCCTCTTCCAGTGCCTTAGTTGCTGCAGTACAAGAACTTGCTTGCACCTTTTCAAAGAACAGGGCGTTTCTAGTTTTCCAAATCTGCCACAGTACCCAGGGGAAAACTCTGTTCTGTGTATAGTGTGAACGTCTCCCATTGGCGAAGATGAGATGATAAACATTGAGGAAAACAGAAGACCTTGAGAAACCATTTAATGGTAATTGCACACCTGAACGATCCCATACCTCCGTTGCAAAAGGACATGAGAACAAAAGATGACAGATAGACTCAGAGCTAGCTTGACATAGTCTGCATCTGGAATCCAAATG